>NC_080203.1:74210974-74514005 GCF_030028045.1 Hippopotamus amphibius kiboko | reverse complement strand
AGTCCCTTTATTTAGCTTTTAAAGAAACTTGCCAAATTGTTTTCCAAAGTGGCTGCACTGTTTTACATTCCCACCTACAATACATGAGAGTTCACGTTTCTCCATATCCTCATCATTACTTGTTACTCCCTGTCTTTTTAGTTATAGCAGTTTTAGTTTGTGTGAAGTGGTATTTCGTTGTGTTTTTATTTTGCATTTCCTTAAACTCTAATGAGGTTGAGCATCTTTTTATTTGCTTATTGCTCATTCGTATGTATTTGAAGGAATAACATTTAAATCTTATCCATTTCTAATTTTTTTCTTATTGCATTGTAAGAGTTCTTTATAGAGTTTGGACACAAAGTTATCAAAAATATGATTTTCAAATATTTTCTCCCACTAGGTAGCTTGTCTTCTTGTTTTTTTAATGTCTATCTGAAGCACTAAAATTTTTAATTTTGATGAAGTCCAATATATCAGTTGTTTTCTGTATCTAATCTTTTATCAGTGTTGCACTGTCTTGATTCCTGTAAGTTTAAAGTAAGTTTTTAAATCTGTTAATGAGAGACCTAATACTTTTGTTGTTTTTCAAAATTGTTTCGGGTATTCTGCATATTTTGCATTTAGGATCATTTGCCATTTTCTACCAGAAAAGAAAAGAAAAGAAAAGAAAAGAAAAGAAAAAAAGCCTGTTGGGGTTTTATATACATTGCATTGACTTAATAGATCAGTTTGGTGCGTGTTGTCTTCATAATAATATTGTATGTACCAATCCATGAAGATAGATTTCCATAAATGTCTTTCCATTTATATATCTCTTTCATTTTCTCCAAGCAGTGTTTTGTATGTTTTTGATGTATAAATCTTTTCTTTTGTTAAGTTTATTGATAAGTGTTTTATTCTTTTTGATGCTATTCAGAATGGAGTTCTCTTAATTTCATTTTTGGGTGGTTTATTGTAGTATAGAAATACAATTGATTTTGGGTTTTAAATCCTATTGTATCCTATTGATTCCTAAACTTCTTTGGAAGTTTTGTAGTTTTATTATGGATTCCTTAGGATTTTCTACATATAGGATTATTTCACTTGCAAATAAGGGCGATTTTACTTCTTCCTTTCTAATCTAATTTTCTTTAATTTTTTCCCCTTATTTACTGCCTAGAACTCCCAATACAGTGTTGAGTAGAACTGGTAGGAATGGGTGTTTTTGTCTTACTCCCTTCAGGAGAAAGCACTCAGTCTTTCACCATTAAGCATGGTAGTTAGCTATAGGTTTTTGTTTTGTAGATTTCCTTTATTAGGTTAAATCAGTTTCTTTTCATTCTTAGTTTTTTAAGTTTTAAAGTCTTGAATGAGTTTGGAATTTAGTCAAGTGCTATTTTTGTGTTCATTTAGATGATTATGTGGTTTTCCTTTTGGAATTCAATGTATTTAACTACATTGATTTTTGAATTATGAAACAGGCCTGCATTTCTGAGATAAACCTTACTTTGTCAAGATACATTACCCTATTTATATGTTGTTATATCAGATTTGCTAAAATTTTGTTAATTGTTGCATTTACTTACATGAGGGAGATTAGGTTGTAGTTTTCTTATGTCTTTGTGAGGTTTTAGTATCAGCGTGATTGTGAACTAATTCGTTAAAATGAGTTGGAGTGTAATACCGCTTCAGTTTTCTGAAATAATGTTCGTAGAATCCATATTATTTCATCCTTACATGTTTGGTAGAATTCACCAGTGAATTCATCTTGGCCTGATGTTTTCTTTTGGGGAAGATTTTTAACATTTAATGTAATGTCTTTAGGTTATGTACGTATATTTGAGTGAGCTTTGATAGTGTGCATCTTTTTAAAGAATATGTTTATTTCATCTCAGTCACTGAGTTTATTGACATGAAGTTGTTCATAAAATTAACTTATTTTTTATATCTATATAATCGGGTGATGTCACCTTTCTTGCTTGTGGTAATGCTGTCCTGCTTACTCTTTCTCTCTTTGTTTTCTAATCAGCCTGGCTAGAAGATCAATTTTATTGATCTTCTCAAAGATCTACATTTTGGTTCATTGATTTTCTTTATTATTTTATGTTATCAATTTCATTGATTTTTTTTGTTTGTTTTAGGCTGATTTTTCCTCCCTACTTACCTTTAGTTTAATTTGCTCTTTTTCTAGTTTCTTAAGGTTAGGTCACTGAGTCAAGAATTTTGTTTTTCATATAGGGATTTTATGCTGTTTTCTTCTATGTACATCTCTGGTGACATCCCACAAATTTTGATATATTGTTTTCATTTTCATTATGTTCAAAATACTTTCTAATTTCTGTATTGATTTCTTCTTTGGTCCATGAGTGTGCTATTTAGTTTGCTATACATTTGAGGGATGTTCCAGAGAGCTTTCTGGATTATTATCTATTTTCATTCTTTTATAGTCAAAGAATATGCTTTATATGATTTGCATTCTTTTATTTTTTTATTTTTTATTGTTTATAAATTTATTTACTTTATTTATTGACTGCGTTGGGTCTTTGTTGTGCACAGGCTTTCTCTAGTTGTGGTGAGCGGGGGCTACTCTTCGTTGCGTTGCTCGGGCTTCTCTTTGTGGTAGCTTCTCTTATTGTGGAACACAGGGTGTAGGCATGCGGGCTTCAGAAGTTGTGGCACGTGGGCTCAATAGTGTGGCTCGTGGACTCTAGAGCACAGGCTCAGTAGTTGTGGCACATGGGCTTAGTTGCTCTACGGCATGTGGGATCTTCCTGGACCAGGGAGTGAACCTGTGTCCCCTGTGTTGGCAGGTGAATTCTTAACCACTGCACCACCAGGGAAGCCCTGCATTCTTTTAAATTTACTTAAGATTGTTTTATGGCCCTGATTATGATCTATCTTAAAAATGCTCAGTGTGTGTTTCAAAAAGAATGTGTGTTCTGCTGTTGGCTAAAGTGTTATATAAACATCAGCCAGATCAAGTTAGTCGATTGAGTTGTTCAATCTATATTTTTACTGATTTTCTATCCACTTTTTCTACTAATTATGGCGAGAAATATATTGAAATCTTTAAATATAATTGCAATCAATCTGTTTCTCCTTGAAGTTCTATTAATTTTTGCTGAATTTATTTTGAGGCTCTGCAGAGACTTTTGGCATTGTTAAGTCTTTCTTAACTCTTTTATTATCATTATGAGATGACCTTCATCTATGGTAATATTCTTTGGTCAGAAATCTGCTTTGTCTGCCCCCAAAGGCCTTGGTTTCTAGCAAATTAAGCCATGAAAAAAAAAAAACCTGGAGAAAATGAGAATATGATCCAAATGATTGTTGGTATTAAACTTGTTCAGGCTAGGTTAAGAGTGCATGAAGCAGGAGAGTTGATGAAAATGTGAGGACTTTAAATTTTTTAATATCTCTGAAAATTCACTTTTTTTTTCACTTGTGAAAATTACAGCTGCCAACTAAAGCAGAAACTTTTGAATCCTTTTTAAGGATAAATTTAGGTATTAAAATAACTTTTATGGTAAAGTAAACCACAAACAAATCTTGAAATAAAACTAATTTGTATGCATACAAAATGTAAAGGGTTTCTATCTCTGCTATTTCAAAGAGTTAGTAAGAAAAATAATAAATTAATGGGTAAAAGATATGAATAAATAATTCCATGGAAATGCATATCCAAATCAATAATAAGCATAGAAAAGATACTGAAGGAAATGCAAGTTATAATATTATAAGTACAATATCCTTTCTTATCTGCTAGATTGGTATAAAACTAAATAGACAACTAATATTGGCAGTGATGGGCAAAGAGTACTTTTATATGTTGGTTGTGGAACTGTGAATTGTCATTCTCTTTTCTGGATCTGTAGGACCTCCCTCATAGGAAGCCCTGCCCCAAGCTCTTCTACTTTTAGGAGACCACATTTCTTGCCTAGACTTCAGAGCAGTGGCTTTGAGTTCTGTCTTTGTTTCTGGTATCTGAGGAATTTCTTCTCTTCTCTTTGATCTTTCTTATGTATTTTTATCAATGTGTTTTCTTTTATCCAGCATTTCTACTTTGAGTTTGGTGAGGGGAGGTTTCCCATAGCACTCTTAAGTTCACCATAGTGATTGGAATTCATCCAAAAAATTGTCCCCAAATTTGTTACCATATCACTTCAAAGAGAAAAGTTGTCTTTCAAATATCAGGGAGATAGGCAGAAATAATCAAATATAAAATTAGTCATGGAATTAGCATTCATGAACCTTTCTTGTAAAAGGTATTTAACAGTGAGATATAGTCAACCAGGAATTAAATAAAAATATAAAAATTCGTATTTTAAGGCAAGTCAAGGAAAATTTAAAACTAAAACTTTTTCTCTGCTCTTTGGCCTTGTCTCTCCCCTCTGCTGTGCATTGTTTGTCTGCATTATGCATCAGCCTCCCTGTCAGCAGAAATACCTGCTCAACCATAAAGAGCAACATTTTCCTAGCACCAACAAGACAACTCCTTAAAAGATAACATTCCTTCTTAATCTTGTAAGGAGTCACAATGACCCACCACCTGTACTTGCAGATCTGGATTGTGCAAATTATCTATGTCATTTAATGTACAGCTTTCTGTCTCAAAAAATCTGCTTTGACCTCTAATGCACAGAACAGTTCTTAGAGCTTTCTGAGTGGTTGTTCCTGGGTTATAATCTTTAATTTGGCTCGAATAAAATTTTCCTTTTCTTTCATAGATTGACTACTGATTAATTTTTTTGTCAACAACAGAAATAGAATTAACTGTTACAAAAGGGCTGGTGGTAAACATTTAATCCATGGTAAATGCTGAACTAGAGGAAAAACTGAGGGAGTTAAGGTTACACAACAAAATGTGTTATAAGCCCTGAAAGTAGAAATACACAAGCCACAGAAATTTGTCGTTTTGTGATGAGTTGTGGAAGTAATTATCCTCATTCTTCTAATCTCATTCTTCATTGTATGGTGTCCATACTTCAAATTTAACATGTGGTAAAAATATATATAATGTTTTACACACTAATGATTTTTCATCCAAAAAAACTTTAGGGTGTCATTTTGGAAGTTATATTTATTGTGAAATAGCATGTGAAATTCAGCAAGTCCTTCACTGTCATTTTTCTTTCTCTTCTCTTTAAAACAAGTAAAATAAATTTGAACTATTTAAAATAAGAGCTCATATAATCCCATTTTAAAATGCATTGTCGGGAAGGAAGAAATTTTCCTCTATTGTTACGGGAATCCTTTCTTCTATCCTTACTAGACCTCTGGCTGGTCTAGTAACTAGATTAACATGATTTACAGGAGATTAACGGGAGAAAGTCAGACAAAAGTTTAATAAGATGTATACATGGGACAGACCCAGGAATATTGAGTAACTCACCAAAATGGCTGAAGCCTTCACCTTAAAAACCATCTTTAGCTAAAGACAAAAAAGGATGTTGGGGGTAGTGGTTTGGGACTTCAAAGGAAAGGAAGGCAATTCACATGGAGATGGAAAAGCAAATGTTTGGTATATAAGTGCAGAGACAACCTGACTCAGAGTGGACTCTTGATCTCTAGGCCCTGCTAAGTTTCCTCCCACCACAGCAAGTCCATATTATTTGCAGATATCTCTGGTGATAGCTCCATTCCAGGAACAGGCCCTTTATCTACATTCTTTACATAGTTTCAGGGTAGTTATAAAGAAAGTCTTCCAGAGTCTTCTATTATTTAAAAATAATCAGCCTAAATTAATCCTCATACCAAAGAGAAACATTTTGATGTGGCAAATTTTGTACCCCTAAAGCATCATAAATGTTGTATTTCTATCACCCATTTCCTTGTGTTCCTTTTCCAATCAGTTCAGTGCTCCCTAGCAGCCACTTTGTGATTTAATCCTAGGTTAATGAAATTATTGGTAACTATGTTTTTAATCTACCTATTCTTTTCTTTTTAATTTTATTTTTTTATACATTTTCCTTTCAGTTTTATTGAGTTATAATGGACATATCGCACTGTATAAGTGTAAGGAGTACAACATAATGATTAGACTTAACATGCATCATGAAATGATTACCAGAAAAAGTTTAGTGAATATCCATATCTCATATAGATGTAAAATTAAAGAAACAAATTTTTTTTTCTTGTGATAACTCTTAGGATTTACTCTTTTAACAACTTCCATATATAACATATGTCAGTATTAATTAATCATGTTGTACCTTACATCCCAGAACTTATTTATCTTATAACTGGAAGTTTATGCCTTTTGACTGCCTTCATCCAATCCATCCAATGCACCTATCCCCCCCTGCCCCAATCCCATCTCTGGTAACCACAGATTCAGTGTCTTTTTCTATGAGTTACTTTGTTTTTGAAGTATGATTGATCCACAATGTTATGTTAGTTCCTGTTGTACAACATACTGATTTGATATTTCTGTATGTTTTAAAATGATCATTACGATAAATCTGGCTACCTTCTGTCACCAAAGATATTACGTAATTATTGGCTATATTTCCCACACTGTACATTTCATAGTCGTGACTTATTTATCTTGCAGCTGAAAGTTTGCAGCTCTTAATCCCCCTCACCTATTTCTCTCCTCCTCACACTCCTTCCTCTCTGGCAACCATCTGTTCTCTGTATTTATGTTTCTGTATTGTTATGTTCGTTCATTTGTTTTGTTTTTTAGATTTCATTTAGCATAATACCCTCTAGGTCAAGATTTCATTCTTTTTTTATGGCTAAGTAATATTATGTTGTGTGTGTGTGTGTGTGTGTGTGTGTGTGTGTATATGCCACATCTTTATCCATTCATCCATTGAAGGGCCTGGGGTGTCCCAAACCTGGTGTTGGCCAGCTGGTGAGTGGGCTGGATCCTGGGGCAGCTGACTGAGGCGCTCACAGTGTCTAAGATCTGGTGTTGGCCTGCTGGTGGGTGGGGCCAGGTCCCAGGATTCCTGGGGCTAGTACCAGTCTGTTGGTGGCCAGAGCTGGGTCCTGGGGTTTTTGATTGCAGGGCCCTGGGGAATCTTGGAGCTGATGTCAGCCCCTCTGGTGGGCGGGGCTGGGGTCTAGGGGAGTCTCTGGGTTGGTGCTGGCCTCCTGGTAAGTGTGGTGTGTCTTGACACCAGTAGACTGTGGGGCTCTGTGGTGGTCCTAGGGCTGGTGTCTACTTACTGGTGGGCATGACCAGGGTCAAGGGGGCCCCAGGGTTGGTGCCCACCCACTGGTTGATGTCTGCCCACCGTTAGGTGGGTTCAGTCTTAACAGCTGGCTGTAGGCCCTTAGAGGCTGGTACACTGGTGGGTGGCCTGTGTCTTAGGGTGGCTAGGTGCTTAAGGGGTCCTAAGGCAGCTGGTCTGCTGGTGGGTGGGTCTGTGTTCCCATCTGGGGGTGGTAGCTGCTTGACCTAAAGCATCCCAGTACTGATGCCAACAGGCTGGTGGGCGAGGCCAGTTCCATCCGTAATAAGCTAGAGGGAAGATTCCAAAATGGCACTTTCTAGTACCAGCATCCTCCTGATACAGTGAGCTCCCCACAGTGGCTGCTGCCAACATCTATTTCCCCAGGGTGAACCCCTGCCTCTCCTAGAGCCTCTCCAAGATCAGCAGGAGAGTCTGATCCAGGCTCCTTTCAAATTACTGCTTCTTCCCAGGGTCTCAGAGTATGTGAAATTTGGGGTGAGCCCTTTAAGAGTGGAGTCTCTTTTCTACCCTCTGGTTCTCCTGAAAGTAAGTCATCTAAATTTTTAAAATGAAATATTTCAAATGGAATATATTGGGAGTGACAAAGTGAGTGCTTATTACCACTACTCTGCCTTAACATATCTTAAACCTTATCATATTTGTTTCAGATTTTTTAAAACTTTAAATAGTACAGTTGAAGCCACCCCTTCATCACATGCCACAAGTAAGTCCTATTCTGAAGTTGTATATCCTTACCATGTGCTTTTTTAATAATAATTTTACTGCTTAGTTATATAAAAATGGTTTTTCCATGCTATTAAACTTTTAAAAATTCTATCATATTTTATGTATTCCAGAACCGGGTTTTTTCACTCATCATTATTTTTGAGATACAGGATATTTAGCCACTACGAAGTGGTGTAGACATAATAGTTATTTACAATATCTTTTCTGGTTGGTGCCATACTGGTTGTTAAATGTTTTTAATATCTTACTCTGGTGTTTATCTATATTAATAAATATATTAATCTAGCCAATTCATTTCAATTACTGTATCATATTCCACTTGGTGAAAATACAGTGGATCTGTTATCATATTGAAGGACGTTTAGGTTGTTTCCAGTTATTTACTATTAAATACAGTGCTGTAGTAAAATCTTTAGAGGACCTCTTATGCACATATGAGAATTTCTTTATTGTTTTTATTAAAGTGAAATTATGTCGTATATAAAGTGAAATATGTGTTACTCTCCAGAGTGATTGTTCCAATTTATGCTCTCACCAAAGAGTACGAGAATATTGGTTTCTCAGTAACGTTTTCTTTCCTCTCCATATCCCTTTTCCCCCCTGCTTATGCTTTTCAGCACTTTGTTATTTGTTTAAAAAATTTGCCAACATGATGGATATGAAATTATATCTTGTGCTTTAATTTGCTTTTCACTATTGGTGATGTTGAAGATCTTTTCATAGGCTAATTAATGATTCTGGTTTCCTTTTCTGGAGTTTCTGTTCACATCATTTATTGTTATCTTTTAGGTTGTTTTGTGTTTTAATTTTGTTAATTGTTTTGTAACAGTATTATTTTTTTTTCTTTCTTTTTTTTTAATTTTATTTATTTATTTATTACTTTTTGGGGGGTACACCAAGTTCAATCAACTGTTTTTATACACATATCCCCGTATTCCCTCCCTTCCTTGACTCCCCAACAGTATTATTTTTAACATTCTGGATTCCAGTTTACAGTAGCTTTTTAAGTTTTGGATATTGTTCCTTTTTAAAAAAATTTTCACTTGAAAATAATTTTAAACTTATGGAAACTTACCAAATATAGTGTAAGGAACACATGTATTCTCTAATCAAGCTTTGTCTATTGTTTACATTTTCCACTACTAGTTTTATCTTTTGTGCTCCTCCCTCTCCACTCTGTATAAATAGTTTTTTTTTTTCTAGAACATTTCGCCCTTTACCCCGAAATACTTCAGTGGGTACTTTCTAAGAATAGGTGGTTTTTTTTGTTTGTGTTTTTTTTGTTTTTTTTAAATAACCATAGTACAGTTGTCAACCTCATTTGTCTAAACTACTCTTCATATTTCATAACAATGTTCTTTATAGCATTTTTACCCCATCTAGTCCTGGATCTGGCTTAGAGGTAAATATTACACTTAGTTGTCATGTCTTTTTAGCCTTCTTTAATCTGCAGTATTTCCACAGCCTTGCAAAACTGTAGTACAGTATGGCAGCCAGAATATTCATATTATTAATGATTCCATCACAATGTAGTGAGATGTTTCGAGATCATGAAAATATCTTGTACCCTGTCAAAATATCCCCCTGTATTTAGCATTTTTCCTTGCCCATTCTTTACTGTGATTGTTTTGCAATTCTAGTACTTCCTCCAGATTTACCAGTCAGGCCTCAGCATAATACTATAAACACAAGACCTACTTTCTTTCTGATTTATTTATTATTATGAGGGATTGAAATTCTTAGCTTTATTCAGTGGTCTATAATTCATTATGTTTCTTAATTGTTTTTGTGTTCAAAATGTTCTAGATATGGCCCAAAAGAGCCCTTAAAACTGTTTCTTATGTGCTTGTAATACGTCCTTAACCTTTATTTGAGCATTTCCTTACTTTTGTCATCACAAGACTCATCTTATACCTATCCTGCCTCATCTTGCAATTGTCTATTTTTTTCTAGGAGCCTTGGTTCCTTTTAGTGGAGGAATAGCATTCACAAACCAAGATCTGGGTGCTTGGTTGCTCATTGCTCCTGAGGTCTTTTCTTGTTAGCCCTTTCAGTACACAGAACAAGGAAGTACATGCATTTATATACACAGATACATAAATATATATACATATAAACATATACGTATTTTAGTTTCCTGTGGGTTCATACTGTACCTTCAGTTCTAATCCATTCCTATAGTGTTCTTTCTTGCTTTTCCCCATTCTATAATTGCCTCTTCCTTCTATACACAGTGAGAAAACTGGCTCCTGGCAACATCAAAAATATTTACTCAATTGTGCAGTCTTATAGTGTATCCTAAAGTATTTTCAAAATTGCTTCACCAAAAAGCCAATAAACAAACCCACTAAAAATAGTAAGGTTTATTTTCACTTCTCCTGTTCCTCGCCCCCTGACATCCACCCCCATCCCCTAAGACTGAGGGTTATACCATCAGATACTGTGTTTATAAGATGCTTGAATCCACCCTTTCTTCCTCTATCCCTCCCTCCCTCCCTCCATTCCTTCCATTCTTGCCCTTTCCTTGCCCATTTCCCGGCTCCTTCCTCTTTCTCTTCCTTTTCTCCATCCCCTTTGCCCCCTTTCCTTCTTCCCATGTGGTTATGATGTAAATTCAAAATATAACTACGTTTATTTGTTTAGTTTTAGGTTTCCTTCCATCACATTCTTACTCATATAATTTTAGTTTTTGAATATGTAGGATACTAATGTGCTTTAATAAGTAAAAAATGTACAAAAGTTTACACTCAGAGAACTGTCACTCTCTCCTATATCCATTCTACCTCATTTACCTCCCCATCTCTTATGGATAACTAAGTTAATTGTTTTCTGGTTTATTCTTCCAACACAGATATATGTTTTCTTATTTTCCCTTCTCACACAATATGTAACATGATATATTTGTTCTTGGACATATTGCATTTTGAGTTTTCCTTTTAATACTACTTCTTGGAAACTACTCCATATCAGTTCATAACATTCCTTTATTATTTTTTGAATGTATAAAGCATCTGTAGTGATGTTCCTTATTTAATTCGTGATATTAGAAATTTGTGGTTTTTTTCTTTGTCAGTCTATCTAGTTTATCAGTTTTGAGATTTTTTGGTTTTTTTTCCTGTATTGTTTTTCAATTTTTTATTTCAGTGATGTGTGCTCTTATCTTTTTGCTTGCTTTGAGTTTAACTTGTCTTCCTTTCCTACTTTCATAAGGTGGAAGTTTAGGTTTGGTGAAGGCAAAGTTTTTGTTAAAGGGCAACATAATATTTTAGCTTTATGGACTGTATACCCTCTCACAGTTGCTCAGTGCTGCCATTGTGGCAAAAGTCAGCCATAGATAGTTCTTAAGTGAATGGACACGGCTGTGTTCTGAGAAAACATTGTTTACAAAGACAGCACAGGCCTGTGGGCTGTAAATCAGTGACCACTCCCCACCCCCACCCCTGGGCTTAGATCACTGATTTGAGACCTTCCTTCTTTTCTAACATGGACATTTAAAGTCATAAATTTCTCTATTTAGCTGCATCTCAAAGATATAAAACATTTTCATTATTATTCAGTACAAAATCATCTTATCTTTTTTTTTGAAATGAATAAATTATCATTATAATTTATTTATTTATTTATTTATTTAGAACTTTTATTGAGATACAGTTAACATACAATAAACTGTATATATTTAGAGCATACAATTTGGTATCCCAATCTCCCAATTCATTCCCCCCCAACCCTCCCCGCTTTCCCCACTTGGTGTCCATATGTTTGTTCTCTACATCTGTGTCTCTATTTCCGCCTTGCAAACTGGTTGATTTGTACCATTTTTCTATAGTCTGCATATATGTGTTAATATTACGGTATTTGTTTTTCTCTTTCTGACTCACTTCACTCTGTATGACAGTCTCCAAGTCCATCCATGTCTCTAGAAATGTCCCAGTTTCATTCCTTTTTACAGCTGAGTAATATTCCATTGTATATATGTACCACATCTTTTTTATCTATTCATCTGTTGATGGACATTTAGGTTGCTTCCATGTCCTGGCTATTGTAAATAGTGCTGCAATGAACATTGGAGTGCATGTGTCTTTCTGAATTATGGTGTTCTCTGGGTATATGCCCAGCAGTGGGATTGCTGGGTCATATGGCAACTCTATTTTTAGTTTTTCAAGGAACCTCCATACTTTTCTCCATAGTAGCTGTATCAATTTACATTCCCACCAACAGTGCAAGAGCGTTCCCTTTTCTCCACACCCTCTCCAGCATTTACTGTTTGTAGATTTTCTGATGATGCCCATTCTGACCGGTGTGAGGTGATACCTCATTGTAGTTTTGATTTGCATTTCTCTAATAATTAGTGATGTTGAGCAGTTTTTCATGTGCCTCTTGGCCATCTGCATGTCTTCTTTGGAGAAATGCCTGTTTAGGTCTTCTGCCCATTTTTTGATTGGGTTGCTTGTTTTTTTGATGTTGAGCTGGATGAACTGTTTATATATTTTGGAGATTAGTCCTTTGTCTGTTGATTCGTTTGCAAATATTTTCTCCCATTCTGAGGGTTGTCTTTTCATCTTGCTTATAGTTTCCTTTGCTGTGCAGAAGCTTTGAAGTTTCATTAGGTCCCACTTATTTTTGTTTTTATTTCCATTATTCTAAGATCTTGCTGTTACTTACGTCAAAGAGTGTTCTTCCTATGTTTTCCTCTAACAGTTTTATAGTGTCTGGCCTTACGTTTAGGTCTTTTATCCATTTTGAGTTTATTTTTGTGTATGGTGTTAGGGAGTGTTCTAATCTTATTTTTTTACATGTAGCTGTCCAGTTTTCCCAGGACCACTTATTGAAGAGGCTGCCTTTTCTCCATTGTATATCCTTGCCTGCTTTGTCATAGATTAGTTGACCATAGTTTATCTTTGGGCTTTCTATCCTGTTCCATTGATCTATATTTCTGTTTTTGTGCCAGTACCATACTGTCTTGGTCACTGTGGCCTTGTAGTATAGCCTGAACTTAGGAAGCCTGATTCCACCAACTCCATCTTTCCTTCTCAAGATTGCTTTGGCTATTCGGGGTCTTTTGCGTTTCCATACAAAACGTAAGATTTCTTGTTCTAGTTCTGTGAAAAATGCCATTGGTAATTTGATGGGGATTGCATTGAATCTGTAAATTGCTTTGGGTAGCATAGTCATTTTCACAATGTTGATTCTTCCAATCCAAGAACATGGTATGTCCCTCCATCTGTTTGTATCGTCTTTGATTTCTTTCATGAGTGTCTTATAGTTTTCTGAGTACAGGTCTTTTACCTCCTTGGTTAGGTTTATTCCTAGGTATATTCCTTCATTGCTATGTGCGTACTTTCCCTAGTTGTGGTGAGTGGGGGCTACTCTTCGTTGTGGTGCACGGGCTTCCCATTGTGGTGGCTTCTCTTGTTGTGGAGCATGGGCTCTAGGCCCATGGGCTTCAGTAGTTGTGGCACATGGGCTCAGTAGTTGGGGCTCATGGGCTCTAGAGTGCAGGCTCAGTAGTTGTGGGGCACAGGCTTAGTTGCTCCGTGGCATATGGGATCTTCTCCGGCCAGGGCTGGAACCCATGTCCCCTGCATTGGCAGGCAGATTCTTAAACACTTCACCACCAGGGAAGTCCTCTTGGAATTTTTTTGACTTAAGTCAAGGTTTGTTTAAAGGAATGTTTAATTTCCAAATATTTGGGGGTTTCCTAGTTACCTTATGGTTTGTGTTTAATTCTGTTGTGGTTAAAGAACATATTCTTTACAATCTTAATGTTTTTATTTATACTTGGACTGTATAATGGTCCAGAATATTGTCCTTCTTGGTAAACCTACCTTGTACAATTGAAAATAATGTGTATTATGTCATTTTTGGTGTATTTGGTGTATAACAATATCAGTTGAATCTATGTGATTGATGACATTGTTCATATCTTTTATGCATGTGTGCATTCCTGAATTTTTTATGTCTATCTATTGCTGAAAGAGGGGTTTAAAATTAGCAACCATGAGTGTGAATTTACCTTTTATTTTGTCAGTCTTTAGTTCATGTATTTTGATGCTCTGTTACTGAGTGCAGATACATTTATGACTGTTGTCTTGTTGAATCAATCCTTTTTTGCAGTCTGAGTCCTTCTTGATTTCTAGTAATAAGTTTTGTTTTTAAATCTGTTTTGTCTACTATTAATGCAACTATTTTAGTCTACTTATGCTTATTGTTTCCTTGTGATATCGTTTTTCCATCCATTTCAGTCTATTTGTGTTTTATATTTAAAGTTCATTTCTGTACTTCATATTTAGTTTATAAACCCACTCATAACAGTCTCTGTCTTTTAAGTGGAGCATTTATTCCGTTAACATTTAATGTAATTATTGCTGTGTCTCAGCTGTGGTCTGCCATTTTATTTTTGGCTATTTGTTTCCTCCATTATTAGTTTCTTTGTCCCTTCTTTCTTGCTTTTCTGGGAGCAGTTGAATAGTTTTAGAATTTCATTTTAGTTTTCCTGTTTACTATGTAGCTTATATTTTGTACATTATTTTTATAGTGGTCTTGCTGTGGATTACAGTGTTCATTCTTATGAAGAACCCAAAAAATGTAACACATTCTCTAGAGAAAAGAAGATTCCAACTCTAAGGTAAACCAAAATTGTAAAATAACATTTGAGAATTTTAAAGTGGGCATTTTTAACTATTCTCATTGAAGTGAAGCAGCATATTTTTTTAAATATTTATTTTTGTTGGGGTATAGTTGCTTTACAATGTTGTGCTAGCTCCTGCTGCACAGCAAAGTGAACCAGCCATATGTATACACATATCCCCTCCCTTTTGGATATCCCTCCCATCCAGGTCAATACAGAGCACCAAGTACAGTTCCCTGTGCTATACAGCAGGTCCTCACTAGTTATCTGTTTCATACCCAGTGGCGTATATATGTCAATCCCAATCTCCCAATTCGTCCCACCCTCCCACCCTCCCTTTCCCTCCTGGTGTCCACACATTGAAACAACATATTTTCAATGCATGAAAATCTCAGCAGAAACATGGGAATTCTCCAAAAGGAACTCATGAAAAGGAAATAACTGGAAATTATGGAAAGGAACAAATAATTTCTGAAGTGTAAAGTTCATTGAAGGGATTTAACTTCTCTATATGTATAAATGTGACAGAAGAAAGAGTAACTGAACTAAAGCCAGATCAATAGCAATTATTGTAGGTGAAGAAAGATTAAAAAAAAAAGAATGAGAAAAACTGAAGAGAGCCACAGAAAACTGTTAGATCACATCTGTCAAACATATGTATAATTGGGGGACTTCCCTGGTGGTCCAGTGGTAAAGAATCCACCTTTCAATGCAGGGGTTGTGGGTTTGATCCCTGATCAGGGAAATAAGATCCCATATGCCGCAGGGCAACTGAGCCTGTGTGCCTCAACTAGAGAGCCCATGTGCTGCAACTAAATAGCCCACATGCTCTGGAGCCTGCATTCCACAACTAGAGAGAGAAAACCTGCACACCACAACTAGAGAGAAGCACGTGTGCCACAGCCAAGGGCCCACATGCTTCAACAAAAGGTCCCACATGCTGCAACTAAGACCTGATGCAGCCAGAAAACAGAAAAACTCAAAACCAAACAAACAAAAAAAATGTGTAATTGGGATATCAGAAGAGATGAGAGAGAGAAATGGGGAAAAACTTTTTTTAAATGACTGAAAAATTCTCAGACTTGATTAAATGTAAAAATTTGCAGATAAAAAATTCTAAATATGAAGCATGATAAAGGCAAAGAAGCCCACCTTAGGCACATCATAATTAAAGTGTTTGAATCCAAACAAAAAGTGTAAATCTTAGCAACAGAAAAATGACATACATGAGCACAATGATCCTATTACTTTCTGACTTCTCATCAGAAACCATTTCAGCCAAACTGTATGGAACAGCACCTTTAAGTTGTGAGGGGAAAAAAAAAACAAACAAACCTGTCAACTCTTAATGTATATCCAGTGAAAATATTCAAAAATGAAGATGGAATAAAGGCATTTTCAATAAAAGAATACTAAGAGCATTTGTTACAAATAGATGTGTATTATACCACATGATAAAAGAAGTTAAGACGGAAGTAGATGAAACTTCTTGGAAACTTGGATCCTCAGAAAAGAATGAAGGGTATTAGAAATGGTAAATATCTGGGTAAATGCAAAGACCTTTTTTTGCCTTTCTCTCTTAATAGCTTTATAAAATGAATACCTTATTAAAGATTAAAATTATAACATTGTCCTGTGAGGTCTGTAACATATAAACATGTATTATATATAAAAAAGTAACATAAAGAACAGAGGGCTATGAGCTTATAACATTGCAAGACGTGAAGCAATACATTATTAACAGCAAAAAGACTATGATGTAGTAAGCTTTTACATGTAGTTGGGTTTATTTCTGGACTTTTCAGTTCTTTTCCATTGACCTCTCTATTCAGGGGCTAGTCATACTCCTAATTATGTAGGCTTTATAGTATATTATAATAATTTGTCAGGTTAGTTCACGTGTGGATTTCTTTTTTTTTTCCAGTGTTTTCCTTGGAACTTATGTAAGTTTATTTTTCCACTTGAACTTCAGGATCAATTTGTTACTTATAAACTTAATAAAATCTTCCCCAAAAAATCCCAATGAGTTTTACAAAGTTTATAAGTTTATAAAATTATGTTTATAAACTTTGTAAACTTATAAATGATGTCTTGAAAATCCTGGGACATCCTAATTTAAAAACAAGGGATGTCTTTTTATTTGCTTAACACTCTTTTTCAATTTTTAATGTGTATTTTATAGTTATCTTTGTATATATTTTAAACATTTTTGTTCTGCTTATTCATAATATTTTTGTTGTTATTGTATTTGGGGTTTTTATCATTATGCCCTCTAACACAGGGGTCAGAAAGCTTAAGGACCAAATCAAAAGTATTTCATGCTTTTCAAGTCCTGGTCTCTCACGCTACTTAACTCTGCCATTGTAGCACAAAAGTTACCTTAGACAATAAATAAATGAATGAGTGCAACTATTTTTCAGTAAAACTTTATTTATAAAAACTGGCACCAGGACTTCTGTTTCAGAAAGTGTGACATAGATACATTTCTCCCTGTTCCTCTGCTTTTAAGTACACTATAATCCCTGGAAATAACTTAAGAGCCAACCCAAAGAGAACTCTGAAAAGTGGAAAGAGTTAATATGTTGGTAAGGTTTGTAGGGAGAAGGGTAGCATTTGTAATCCTATGGTTAAGTCTCAGTCTTTTAGTGAGCCTATGTCCCTTGTCTGTGACTTTAGCAAGTGATTCTTGCTTTCTTCCAAGCTTTAGGCGAGACAAGAAGGCTAGAAAGGGCTGTATTTAGGTACTTCCCCTCCTCCTGTCAGAGGCTCAAGGAGACTGGAGTTGGGTGTTTTCTTTCCTCTGTGTCAAAGACTGTGTGGAACAGAAGTTCAATATTTCCCTTCTGTGAGGTCTGTTTGGCTGTGATGAAATAGTTTCCTTTGAGAGCATGCCTTTTTTAAGGAGACCAGAACGCTCTGGGTGTATTTCAAAATGGTCTGGTTCAGAACTGAAAGAGTATTCAATATTTGGAAGTCAGTCATATAACTAAAAAAAGAAAACATATCATCTTAATAGGTGCAAAAAGAAAAGCATTTGACATAATGTAAAACCTATTCATAATAAAAAAATGCTTAGCAAGTTTGGAATAGAAGGCAACCTCATTAATGTGATAAATGGAATCTTATAAACACTGATGGTAACATCAGTATCAATCATTAAAGACTGAATCGTTTCCCATTCTATGAACAGGAAGTGGGCAAGTATGTTAGATTTCACCATTACTGTTCAATTTTGCAGTGGAAGTTCAAGCCAATACCACAAGGCAAGAAAAAGCAATAAATGGCATGCATTTCAGCCTACTAGCCATGAATATTTGGAAATCAAAATTTAATTAACAGTACCATTTATAGTAGCACCCCTCCTGCCTAAAAACCCCATGAAATATAGGCAGTCTTGCTTTGCATAGTATTGTGGGACTGTAAAAATGACTGTTAGCTGAAAGCAATATTAATAATGGAAAAATTACTGTTCTGTTACCTAAAAAGTTTGTCAAAACATTAAAAATTCTCTTACTGTCAATCACAAATGTATAGGAAATTAAAAGTGTTAGTTAAGCTAATATTATTTACTATGTTTTAATACAAAACATTGGAAACATTTAAAATTAAAGTATTTTATTTCATTATAAAAATTATCAAGAGTAGATTTAGCAGTGCTTACTTTCTTCCCCTTGTATAACTTGTAGAGTAGGAGTGAGCATCATTTCTATAGTTTGCTGAATTGTCATTCCCCTTTCCAAATATGGATTTCCACCCAACATTTCATCTTTCATGCTTTCAATGTCATGAAATATTTCTGAAAGTTTCTTTAATATGAAAATTTTTGCTGGTGTGTAACTCCCTATTGGACATCTTCATTCTTTTCAGCACAGTCACTATTCTCATTTATACTAGTAAGTTCCTACAGGTGCTTATCTAAAAGTCTCAAATGTTGATATTGTCAGCATTCACGTGGTCAGCCAGTTATGCGGTAACTACCGTTACATTAAATTCAAATTTCCCATCAGTATTAACATTTTTATTACTGCACTTCAATTTTTTTTCTTGGCCATTTCCTTTTTTGATTGTGTATTTTCAAAGATGTCATATGGGTTCATCACTGAAAGACAAGGAGGCAACATAAATGCGTTTTTGCTTATAAACTGAATAACTGATATGCAGTGACCAATCACTGGTAGACTTCAAAAGAAGTGAGGTTTCCTGTTCCGCATGTAAGGAGCTTGGAGGTTGCTACTCCATCCTAAAAATAAGTAAAAAGCTGAACAGACTGAAAAATCACCAGTATTTCCTGGATCTGTAAAAGAGGAGAGGACACAGGGCAAACCATTGCCCACAAGATTGGAGAGAAGAAACAGGTGAATACAGTGAGTCATGGCTTACTGGAGCAGGCAAGAGCAGAAACCACTGCAGGAACCAGTGGCAGGATAGGAAAACCTGAACCATAATTGGTGAATTGCTGGAGCCTCAGTGTAGACAAGTCCAAGAGTTAAAAACTCCACAGGGACCCAGTCATAGACGGATCTCCATAATATTGTGAGACTTATCTCCAGCAGGACATACAGGAGAAAAATACCCTTGTACTTCTGTCAGGGGAGAGAAAGGGAAATCATTTTGAAATAAGCCAGAGTATTCTGTTCTTAATAAGACCTGACCTCAGAGGAAACGATTTAACCAGAGCCAAACCTGCTGGGGTTATTATCATAGCCTAACTTACCTGGGGAAGGGAAATACCCAACTCCAGCTCACTCTAGCCATCTGTCCCACCTAAGGGAAGAAGAATAAAACTGAGAAGCTGTTGTGAAGTTGCAGAGTTTAGAGGCATATGCTCAATAAATGATTGAAATCTAATTATAGGATTGTAGAATGCTTCTCTTTCCATCACACTTCACTATCACATTACTAAAGGCCTGTTACAGCAGTTCCTTTTACATTCTATGTCATGTCCAGGTATCAAGAAAAAATTACAAGGCATACCTAAAGGCAAAAAACCCAACTTGAATACGCAGAGCTAGGACCAGAATCAAAGATGGAAGGGATATTGGAATTATCAGACCTGGAATTTAAAACAGCTATGATTAATATTCTAAGGGCTATAATGGTTGAAGTAGACAGCATGCAAGAAGAGATGGACAGAAGGTCCAATATACAGATAATAGGAGTCTCTGAAGAAAAAAAAAAAAAACCCTATAATTTCAGAAAACTTTTTTTTTAATTTACAAAAGATTTGAAACAATGTTTTTAAAATGCACTCTTATATCCAAGATTATTGGTCCAAAACAGCCAACACCAAGACGTAAGTGACAACAAGTTAATTTAAAGAAAGGAAAAATCCTCTGAGTAGGCAAAAGCAGCAAGTGACATGTAAGAAAAAAAAATTGATCATCAGACTTTTCCACAATTATTCTTTATACCTGGAGAAAATGGAATAACATGTTAAAGATACTCAAGGCAAATGTAAGCAAAGGATTTTATGTTCAACAAAATAGACTTTCAAGTTTAAAGGGCACAAACTTATCCATTGAACAAGAATTTGGAAAATGTTGCTCACTTAAGCTCTTACTGAGGAATCAGAAAATAACCAAAATAACTACAGGAATAGCACCGTAGTATTAGTGGTGACCATCAGACATAGTGACTTCTACAAAAAATGAGAGCTAAAAAGGAGAGTATGATATGTGATGGCTGTATGTCCAGGTGATGCAGGTAGTACAACTACAGAGGAGAGACCATGTGCAAAACATTTGGTTTAGCTCATCGTAGTAGTCTGATATTGTTATTTTAGGACTGTTGTGTATGTAATGTGGGAGAGAATAAATGAATATTTATGGGATATTTAAAAAAAAAAAAGAAGAGATGGACAGTGTAAGTAGAGAGATGAAAATCCTAAGAAAGAACCAAAAGAAGTGATAAATATAAAAAACACTGTAACAGAAATGAAGAATGCCTTTGATGGGCTCCTTGGTAGACTAAACATGGCTGAGGAAAGAGTCTGAACTCAAGGATATGGTAATAGAATTCTTGAAAACCAAAAGCAAAGGGCACAGAAGACTGAAGAAAAAAATAGAACAGAATACTGAAGGACTGTGGCACAACCACAAAGAGTGTAACATACATGTAATGGGAATACAAGAAGAACTAAAGCAACAGAAGTAATATTTGAAGTTATAATGACTGAAAATTTCCCCAAAATTAATGTCAGACACCACAGCACAGATCCAGGAAGCTCAGAGAACAAAAAAACTATACCTAGGAATATCGTTTTTAAACTACAAAAAATTAAAGCTAAAAAAAATCCTAAAAGAATCCAGAGGATTATGTAAAGGACTTTAGTGGGTGAAGTAGACAGTATGTAGGAACACATGGGCAATGTAAGCAAAGAGATGGAAATCCTAAGAAAGAACCAAAAGAAATGCTAAATATCAAAAATGAGAAAAGGAATGAGGACATCTTACCCATAGGGGAATAAAAATAACAATCACATTTGACTTCTCAGAAATGAACAGAAATAAGGACATGCTACCTATAGAGGAATAAAAATAAGAATTACATGTGACTTCTCAGAAATGATATCAAGAAAAGCATGGAGTGAAATATTTAAAGTGGTTAGAGAAAAAACCTGGAAACTAGAATTCTGTACTTTGTGAAGTTATCCTTCATAAGTGAAGAAGAAATAAAGACCTCAAACAAAAATTGAAGGAATTTTTTGCCTTTCAGGAAACATCAAAAGAAGTGCTTAGAGAGGAGGAAAGTGATAAAGATTGGAAACATGGATGTACATAAAGTATCGAGCATTGAAGAATGAATGAGTGAAGGGGAATAAAAACTTTTTTTTCTTATTTTTAATTGATCTAACAGGTAATAGTTTGTTTAAAATTATAACGATGTATTCAATTGTGTATACTTGTATATATCATATCTGTATATGTTTGTGCTTATGTATACTTACATATAAGTCAAATTAGTGAAAACAATGATATAAGGTACAAGAGGGAGGAATTAGGATTATTTTGTTATTAAAAGGCACTCACACTATGGGGAAGTGGTATAATGTTTGAAAGCAGACCTGGATTACTTGTAAATGTATATTGCATTGTGGCAAGCACTAAAAAAAAGTTACAGAAGTATAGCTGATATGCTAATAAGGGGAGAAAATGAAATCATATAAAAGGCTTAGTTAAAACCACCAAAAGGATGAAAAAGATTAGAAGACAAAAATAGTAACAGAGAAAAAGTGCAACAAATACAAAACAGGAACAAATATGGTAGATGTCAATCCAGCTATATCAATAATAACTTTTAACATCAATATTCTAATTGCACAAATTTGGGAGTGTTCAAAATAGGTGAGATAACAAGACACATCTATATGCTTCCTAAAATAAATGAATTTTAATTATAAAGACACATATGGGGGGGAGATGGCGGTGAAGGAGAAGGGTGTGGAATACATCTTTCTCCACAGATGCATGAGTAATACATCAAAAGATGCAATAATTTCTACAGAAAACTGGCTGAACACTAGCAGAAGAACTTGGACACTAGAAAGGACTGCAAAGATCTTGATGTAACTGGATAGGACAGAGGGAAAAAAAAAGGAGAAAGAGGAAGAGAAGAAAGGAAAGGGACAGGTCCTACACTGTGGGGTGGGGGTAGCTGAAACAGAGGAGAGACTACTGAATTTGGGGAAACCCCTCTTATCTGATGGTGCAACCCCCTCTCCAATGGGGAATTTGATTTGGTCAGAAGGGAGGCATTTGGGACTGCCCAAAGAGGGTGAAGTGGCTGATCTGTGACAGACGGGAAAGAGTGAGAAACACACAGAGGGTCCGTACCATGGCCCTGTGTGTCCTGGACTGAGATATGGGTTCACAGCTGTGCAGGGGGTCCAGGAGCTGGAACGTGGGAACTGGAGAACTGGTTCAGGGTGAGAAACATTGTTGGCTAGGGGGAAGGACTGAGGGGACAGGAGGGAAGAAATTCACAGCGGAGGATGCCTACCGTGGAAAGCTGGGCAGCCATGGTGGTGGCACACTACTGCTGACTCACAGGCAGGGAGGATGAGCCACTGTTGTAGACTCTCTTTCAGCACCTGCGATGAACAAAGGGAGGCCCCCTCTGGGCCTTGCTATTGCAGTGGACAAGGGATTAGAAAAAGCCCCCTGGGTTGAGCTGGCCAGGTGTGCCTGCTGCCGAGAGCCAGAAGAAGTCCTCAGAGAAGAACATCTCTGGAGAGACATTTTGCTTATATCCAAGCCCACTGGCTTGCCTCTGCAGTTGGCACCACTGGCACCACCAGGGCTCCGGCGAGCCAAGCAGGGCGCTACTGCGGATTCACACGCATGGGGGAGGAGCCACTATTGTAGCCTCTCTTTCGGCACTTGCGACGAACAAAGAGCGGCCACCTCTGGGCCTGGCTGTCACAGTTGACGAGGGATAGAAAAAGCCCCGTAGGAGGGCTGGCGTGGTGTGCCTGTGGCCAAGAGCCAGAAGAAGTCTGCAGAGTGGCCTAGCTCTGGAGACATTCTGCTTACACCTGAGCCAGCCGGATTCCCTCTGCAGTAGGAACTGCCACCACCACCAGGGCTCCCATGACCCAGGCAGGGTGCTACTGGTAACTCACATGCAGGGGAAGGAGCCACTATTGTACCCTCTCTCTCCCCACACACAGGCGCCTACAGACAAACAATAAAGGAAGTTCTGTTGGTCACAGAGTAATACAAAAAGCCCCCAAGGGCTGCTCATTGGGCACCTTGTGCTGGGTACCAGTAAATGTGTATAAAAACAGATGATTGAACTTGGTGTACCCCCAAAAAATAATAAATAAATAAAATTAATTAAAAAAAATCACACTATGGCAAGATTTCCCATATCTGCTGCCACCGGCATCCCTGCACATTCGGTGTCACCCCCAGGGCTCCTGTGATCCAAGCAGGGTGCTACTGTTGAGTCACATGCAGGGAGAGGAGCCTCACTCTCCCCACACACCTGCATCTGCAGATGAACAATAAAGGAAACCCTCACTGAGGCAGACCTAAAGAGCTCCAAGGCAGCCTCAGGACCAGACTGGTCATTAGACCACATGCAGAAGCAGGGACAAAAGCAAAGCTGAATATCAGGGACAGGGGGACTCAAGAAGAGGTTCTATAAATCTTCCCATCATATATACATGCTGCAAACGAAATCCCCATGATCAGATAGGTAAACGCTATGTCTTTGGACTATCTGAGTTGATAATGAATGTTCCCACAAATGAAAAAGGTCTAACCTGGCTGCTGTGGACTGAGGAAGCAAGCATACACAGGAATTGGGCCAGATCAGGGACTAAGTGGACCCTATAGGACCCACAGCAGGTCCAGAGGCAGAAGAGGACCTCCTGGGGAGGCGAAGGTGGCCTGAGGCTCAAGGCGTTTACAAGGACACTTACACTGAGATACCAAGAAAACAGAATTATTAGTAATTCTATTGATCTGATCCGTTCTGTGGTCAGTTCTAGCTTTTTTTTTTTCTTTTTTAAATTATGCTCTTAGTCCTAAGTGATCTTCATGTTTTATAATATTTTTTATTCTATGTTTTACTATTTTTATTTTTAGCCTTTTTTATATATTTCTGTCTCTAGCTAGCTTTTTTTGTAGTGCTGAGTTTATCTCCCATTTTCTTTTCTTCATCTTTAATACATTTCTGTTTTTTCTTTTTCTTTTTATATTTCCATTCATACTATACTCTTCTGTTACTCTGTGTTCTATCCCTTTTATTTTATTTTATCTTATACTTATGATCAGTGTTATTAGTCTGATCTGTTTCCTTGCATTATTATTCACATGACACACTGCTTTGGGTTTTATTAGGTTTTGTCTTTATCTTAGTTCTAATTATAATTGTTTGATTTCATTTTGGGGATCTTCAGTCTGTCTTGTTGTTCTCTTGCTGTTTGTTAAATTTGCTCCCTGTTTTCTATTTGGTGCCTGTTATATTTTGTCCTCGTTTTCACAATTTCCCTGTTTTTTTTTTTTGTTGTTGTTGTTGTTTTTTGGTTTTGAATTTTTGTTGATTTTCTCTTTCATTGTCTGATTGCATTCTGGGGTTCTTCTGTCCGGTTGCTCTAGTGCTTTATATTCTATTAGGTTCTGTTTTTGTGTTTCTTGTGCATGTACGTCTTTCCTTGATTCAGTATTTGTTTGACTTAACCTTTTAGTCTGGGGCTTGGATAGTCTTTTTTAATAATCCCCTTTATTGCTGGGACAAGCGAGCTGTGGAGTCTGGATTCCTCCACCAGAAGTCAAATCAAAGGCTCTGGGGAGGGAGCACCCAGTCCAGGACACTAGACCAATAGAGAGTCCTCAGCCACAGGGAAGATTAACTGCAGAGAATTCTCACGGAGGCCTCTATCAGAGTCTAAGACCCAGGTTCGCCCGACTGCCTGCAACTGCCAGTGCTGGATACCTCACACCAAACTACAAACAAGACAGGAACACAAACCCACCCATCAGCGCAAAGACTACCTAAAGCCATATTAAGCTCACAGATACCGTAAAACACACCACCTGACACAGCCCTGGTCATCAGAGAGAAAAGACTTAGATCCACATACCAGAAAGCAGGCAACAGACCCTCTCACAAGGAAGCCTACTCAAGACACTGGACCAACCTCAGCACAGTGGGCAGAGAACAGAAACAAGAGGAATTACTGCTAGGCAGCATAGGGAAAGCAGACATCAAATACTATACATCAGACAAAATGAGAAAACAAAGAAACACCTTGCAGGCAAAGGAGCAACATAAAAACCCACAACAGCAAATAAATGAAGAGGTAATAGGCAAATTGCCTGTAAAAGAATTCAGAGTAATGATAGTAAAAATGATCCAAAGTCTTGAAAACAAAGTAGAGAAAATACAAGAAACATTTAATAAGGACCTAGAAGAACTAAAGAGCAAACAAACAGTAATGAACAACACAAACACTTAAATTAAAAATAATCTAGGTGGTATAAACAGCAGAATAACTGAGGCAGAAGAACGAGCAAGTGAGTTGGAAGATAGAAGGGGGAAATAACTGCCACAGAGCAGGAAAAAGAAAAAAAGAATAAAAAGAACAGAAGACACTCTCAGAGACTTCAGGCACAGCACTAAGCATACCAACATTCGAATCATAGGCGTCCCAGAAGAAGAAAAAAAAAGAAAGGGTCTGAGAAAATATTTAAAGAGATTATAGTGGAAAACTCCCCCAACATGAGAAAGGAAATAGTCAAGTCCAAGAACCACAGAGAGTCCCATACAGATTCAACCAAAGGAGAAACACACCGAGGCACATATTAATCGTATCAACCATCTTCTCTGACCACAACTCCATGAGACTAGATATCAATTACAGGAAAGAAATGTAAAAATACAAACACATGGAGGCGAGAAGTACACTATTAAACAACCAAGAAGTCACTGCAGAAATCAAAGAGGAAATCAAAAAATACCTAAAAACAAGTGACAATGAAAACACAACCAAAGCCTATGGGATGCAGCAAAAGCAGTTTTAACAGGCAGTTTATAGCAAAACAATCCTGCATCAAGAAACAAGAAAATTCTTGAATAAACAGCCTAACCTTACACCTAAAACAGTTAGAGAAAGAAGAACAAAAATACCCCAAAGTGAGCAGAAGGGAAGAAATCATAAAGATCAGATCAGAAATAAAGGAAAAAGTAATGAAGGAAACAATAGTAAAGATCATTAAAACTCAAAGCTGGTTCTTTGAGAACGTAAATAAAATTGATAAATCAGTAGCCAGACACATCAGGAAAAAAATGGAGAAGATGCAAATCAACAGAATTAGAAATGAAAAAGAAGTAACAACTGACTGCAGAAATATAAAAGATCATGAGCGAATACTACAAGCAGCTATATGGCAATAAATTGGATGACCTGGAAGAATTGGATAAATTCTTAGAAAACTACAATCTCCCAAGACTGAACCACAAAGAAATAGAAAATATGAACAGACCAGTCACAAGTACTAAAATTGAGACTGTGATTAAAAATCTCCCAACAAACAACAGCCCAGGGCCTGATGGCGTCACAGGCAAATTCTAGCAAATATTTAGAGAAGAGCTAACACGTGTCCTTCTCAAACCCTTCCAAAATACAGGAGAAGGAGGAACACTCCCAAACTCATTCTGTGAGGCCACCATCACCCTGATACCTAAACCACACAAAGATGTCACAAAAAAAGAAAATTAGAGGCCAACATCGCTGATGAATATAGATGCAAAAATCCTCAACAGAATACTAGCAAACAGAATCCAACAGCACATTAAAAAGATCATACACCATGACAAAGTGGCGTTTATCCCAGAATGCAAGGATTCTTCAATATATGCAAATCAATCGTGATACATCATATTAACAAATTGAAGGATAAAAACCATATGATCATCTCAATAGATGCAGGAAAAGCTTTTCACAAAATTCAACATCCATTTATGATCAAAACTCTCCAGAAAATGGGCATAGAAGGAAATCACCTCAACATAATAAAAGCTATATATGACAATCCAACAGCCAAAATCATTCTAAATGGTGAAAAACTGCAAGCATTCCCTCTAAGAACAGGAACAAGACAAGGGTGCCCACTCTCACCACTATTATTCAACATAGTTTTTGAATTGTTAGCCACAGCAATCAGAGAAAAAAGGAAATTAAAGGAATCCAAGTTGAAAAAGTAGTAAAATTGTCACCCTTTGCAGATGAAGTGATATTATACATAGAAAACCCTAAAGATGCTACCAGAAAACTGCTAGCACTAATCGATAAATTTAGTAAAGTAGCAGGATACAAAATTAATGCACAGAAATCTCTTGCATTCCTATACACTGACAACAAAAGAGTAGAAAGAGAAATTAAGGAAACACTCCCGTTTACCATTGCAACAAAAAGAATAAAATACCTTGGAATAAACCTGATAAAGGAGGCAAAAGACCCGATGAAAGACATCAAAGACGATACAAATAGATGGGGGAGCATACCTTGTTCTTGGATTGGAAGAATCAACATTGTGAAAATGACTATACTACCCAAAACTATTTACAGTTTGAATGCACTCTGTATGAAATTACCGATTGCATTTTTAACTGAACTAGGAACAAGAAATTTTATGATGTGTATGGAAACGCAGAAGACCCTGAATAGCCAAAGCAATCTTGTGAAGGAAAGTTGGAGCTGGTGGAATCAGGCTCCCTGACTTCAAGCTATACTACAAGGCTACAGTGATCAGGACAGTATGGTACTGGCACAAAATCCCAGTACGTTATTTTGTGGATATCAACATACTGATTCTAAAGTTTATATGGAGAGACAAAATACCCTGCATTACCCACATGTTATTCTAGAAGAACAAAATTGAAAAACTCACACTACTCTACTTCAAGACTTATTTTAAAGCTACAGTAATCAAAATACTGTGGTATTATTCCCCCCAATAGACAAATAGATTAATGAAACAGAATAGGTAGCCCAGAAATAGACCCAGGTGAAAATAGATATATATGACAAAGGAACAATGGACGTACAATAGAGCAAAGGTAGTCCTTCTAACAAACAGTGTTGGAACAGCTGAATATCCATATGAAAATAAATGTAGACACAAACCTTATACCCTTGGCAAAAGTTAACTCCGAATGGATCCCAGATATAAACGTTAAATACAAAACTATAAACTTCTAACACATAATATAGGAGAAAATCTAGATGACTTTGTGCATGCTAGTGACTTTTTAGATACAACACAAAAGATGCTGTCCATGAAAGAAGTAATTGATAATTAATGAAGTTAACTTCTGCTTTGCAAACAGTGATTACAAGAGAATGAGAAGACAAGCCACATACTGACAGAAAATATTTGGAAAAGGTACATCTGGTAAAGGATTGTGATTTAAAATACCCAGGGAATCCTTAATACTCAAGAATAAGAAAACAAAAAGAGCAAAATAATGCCATTTGCAGCAACATGGATGGACCTAGAGATTGTCACACTGAGTGAAGTAAGTCAAACACAGAAAGACAAATATATGATATCACTTATATGTGAAATCTTAAAAAAAATACTTAAGTTCACACAAAACTCTGCACATGAATGTTTATAGCAGCTTTATTCCCAAGTGACCAAATGTGGACGAAATTAAGATATCTTTCAGTAAGTGAAAGAATAAATAAGCTGAGGTCCATTCAGATAACTGAATACTTTTCAGTGCTAAAATGAAATGATAAATGAAGCCATGAAAAGACATGGATAATTCCTTCGTTATGTGCATATTATAAAGTGAAAGAAGCCGGTCTAAAAAGGCTACATAACATATGATTCCAACTATATGACATTGTGGAAAAGAGAATACTTTGGAGAAAGTGAAAGAATCAGTGGTTCTTAGAGGTTGGGGAGGGGTCGGATGAGCATATACAGCACAAAGGATTTTTAGGGCAGTGTAAATATGCTGTATGATACCTTAACGATGGATGTATGTCACTATACTTTCTATGTACCCATAGAATATACAGCAGTGAGAGTGAACCATAAGGTAATCTGTGTATTTGGATGATTAAGATATCTCAGCATATTTTTGTCAGTTGTAACAAATGTGCCACTCTGTTGGGGGATATTGATAATGAGGGAGGATGTGCATGTGGGTGCAGCTTATATATGGGAAATCTCTACTGTCTCCTAAATTTTGCGGTGAATCTGAAACAGCTCAAAACAATAAAATCAACCATAGGGAAAGAAAAGGAACAGAACTACAAAAACAACTAGGAAACAAGTAATAAAATGGCAGTAAGTGCATACCTATCAATAATTACTTTAAATATCAGTGGAGTGAATACCCCAATCAAAACACATAGGGTGGGACTTCCCTGGTGGTCCACGGTTAAGACTCTGAGTGTCCACTGCAGGGGATGCGGGTTCCATCCCTGGTTGTGCAACTAAGGTCCCACATGCCACACAGCATGGAAAAAAAAACCGCATAGGGTGGCTGATTGGATATAAAAAACAAGACCCATCTACATGCTGCCTACAAGAGACTCACTTCAGAGCTAAAGACACAGACTGAAAGTGCGGGGATGGAAAAAATATATTTCATGCAAACAGAAACAGGAAAGTGAGGGTAGTAATACTTATGTCAAACAAAACTTTAAAATTCAGGGCATAAGAAAAGACAAGAGCATATGATATGATAAAGGGATCAATACAAGAAGAAATTATACTTGTTAACATTTATACACCCAATATAGGAGCATCTAAATATATAAAGCAAATGTTAACAAACATAAAATGAGGAATTGACAATAATGTAAGGCAAAAGAAATAAAGCAAAAATAAACAAATAGGGCCTAATTAAACTTAAAAGCTTTTGCACAGAAAAGGAAACCATCAACAAAATGAAAAGACAGCCTACCAAGTGGGAAAACATATTTGCAAATGATATGGCCAACATGGGGTTAATATCCAAATTAATAAACAGCTCCTATAACTCAATATCTAAAAAGCAACCCAATTGAAAAATGGGCAGAAGACCTGAATAGACATTTGTCCAGAGAAGATTTACAGGTAGCTAATAGGCAGATGAAAAGATGCACAACATTGTTAATTAATAAAGAAATGCAAATCAAAACAACGAGATACAGCCTCACATCTGTCAGAATGGCTAACCTCAAAATATCTGCAAATTACAAATGTTTGCAAGAATGTAGAGAAAAGGGAATCCTAGTACACTGTTGGTGGAAATGTAAATTGGTGTGGCCACTGTGGAAGACAGTATGGAGGTTCCTCAAGAAACTAAAAATAGAACTACCATGTGATTTAGCAATTCCAGTCTTGGGTGTATATCCGGAAAAAATGAAAAATACTAATGCAAAAAAATACGTGTACCCTAATGTTCATAGCAGTAGCGTTTACAATAGCCAAGATATGGAAGCAACCCAAGTGTCCATCAATAGATGAATGTATAAAGAAGAGGCATATATACGTGTGTGTGTGTATCTGTATATATGTGTGTGTATGCATACACATACACATTGGAATATTACTCAGCCATAAAAAAGAATGAAATTCTACCATTTGTAGCAATGGGGATGGACCTAGAGAACATTATGCTTAGTGAAATAAGTCAGACTGAGAAAGACAAATACTGTATGATATCACTTATATGTGGAATCTAAGGATCAAAACAAACAAATGTACATAGCAGAACAGAAACAGACTCATAGATGTTGCAAACAAACTAGTGGTTATTAGTGGGAAGGTGGAAATGAGGAGGTGCGAGATACGGGTATGAGATTAAGAGATATGATCTCCTGTGTATAAAAATATAGAAGCAACAAGGAGTGTAACAGGGTATATAGCCATTATTTTTTAATAACTTTTTTAAAAATTTTATTTATTTATTTATTATTTTTTTGGGGGGTACACCAAGTTCAATCAGCTGTTTTTATACACATATCCCCGTATTCCCTCCCTTCCTTGACTTCCCCCCCTCGAGTCCCCCCCCACCCTCCCCACCCCAGTCCTCCAAGGCATCTTCCATCCTGGAGTTGGACTCCCTTTGTTATACAACAACTTCTCACTGACTATCTATCCTACAGTTGGTAGTATACATATGTCTGTGCTATTCTCTCGCCTCGTCTCAGCTTCCCCTTCACCCCCCGCCCCCTCCCAAACCTCGAGTTCTCCAGTCCATTCTCTGTATCTGCTTCCCTGTTCTTGTCACTGAGTTCATCAGTACCATTTTTAGATTCCATATATGTGAGTTAGCATACAATATTTGTCTTTCTCTTTCTGACTTATTTCACTCTGTATGACAGACTGTAGTTCTATCCACCTCATTACATATAGCTCCATCTCATCCCTTTTTATAGCTGAGTAATATTCCATTGTATTTTTTTAATAACTTTTAATGGAATATAATTCATAAAAATATTGAGTCATGCTGTACATGTGAAACTAATATATTGTAAACAACTGTATTTCCAGAAAAAGGAGAGTATGAAAAAAATCTTTTTTTGAAAAAGTGACATGATTAGTTAGTCATCATGATGTGCATTGGTTATTTATGTAAAAATTTTTGGAATATAGAGGTAGCGGGAATTTTTTTTTTACTTTACCCATTTACTCAGTTTATACATTATAGTAACTAAAATTTGACTGGTATTTGCAGATAGGTATTATTTAAGTAAACCATGGTAAGAGAAATTTGAGAATATTGGAACCATGAAAAGAGTACATTGCCTGTAGGAAAGTAAAGTTATAGTGAAAGTTTTGCTGAATCTGTGTGCTGAAAACAAGACAGTGCCCAAATAACTGATGCAAAAAAATTATTCATGGATTGAAAACACAATATTGTTAATTTTCCCAAATAGACCTATATCTGTAGTGCTATCCTAATTAAAAATAAATTAGGATATTTTTCTAGATACTGACAATACGATTCTAAAATTTATGGAAAGGCATAGTCATTGAAATGGCCAAAATAATTTCAAAGTAGAAAATTATAGGAAATGAAGTACATAATTTCAAATCTTAATATATTAAACTCTAGTCACGATACCAGTTTGATTTTAGTCTAAGGATAGAGCCATCAATTAATGGAATAGAAGAGAGTTTACAAGTGGGCCCATACAAATATGGTCCATAGATATTTTACGAAATTTTGAAGTTGATTTAATGGAAGTATGCTGTCATTTCAGCAATTGATGCTGCTAATGATTTCCCATGTATATAATAAAAAAATTGATCAGTGTAGAAAAAATTAATGCACTTTATAAAAATTTAACTCAATGCTGGTCATATGCTAAATTTAAAAGAAAATATGTCTATTGTACTTTTACAATAAAACAAAATTTTGCTTTCCATGGATTAGGCAATGAATTTGTGGATAGGACTCCAAAAGTGTTATGCATAAATGAAAAAATATGTGAAATGAAAAAATATGTGAATGTGACTTCAAAATTATAATTTTTCTCTTAAAGCAAAGTGCTAGGAAAATGGAAAAAAGTCATAGAGTGGAAGAGTGTATTTTGAACACATTTATGTAACAAATAACATCTATCCAGAATATATGAAATGCTCTTAAAATTTGACGTTATAAGAAGTAACCCAGTTTTTTAAATGTGCATAAGCTCAATAGATGTATATAAAGCATTTGGCAATATCCAACCCCTGTCCATATTAAAAACATTTCACAGACTTAGAAGGTATCTTTCTCAACCAGATAATGTGTTATTTAGGAATAACCCACACCTAACATACTCAATGACTGAGTGCTTTTCCCTTGAATTCAGGAAGAAGCATGAATGTCTACTCTTAGGAAAATGAGTTATATTTCTGTATAGTAGCAGTGAACAATCTGAATAAATAAATAAGAAAACAATTCAATTTACAATAGTATCCAAAAGAATAAAATGCTTAGGCATAAGTTGAATAAAATAAGTGTGAGACTTTTACACGGAGAATCAGAAGAACCACCTTGCAAGAAATTTAAGAAGAGTTGAGTAATTTGAAAGATACTTCATGTTCATGGATTGGAAGAATTAGTAATGTTAAGATGGTGTCATCAAATCAGTTATGTATCCCTAAAAGATATGTTAACATTCTAATCTCTGTTCCCTATGAATTTGACCTTATTTGAAAATAGGGGCTTTGCAGATGTAATTAAGTTAATCTGAGATTTTACTGGGGAGATTGTGTTTTTAATCCAATATGACTGGTGTTCCTATGAGAGAAGAGGAAAGGGCACACAGAGACAGAGGTACACAGGGAAAATGTCATGTAATTACAAAGGCAGAGATTAACATTATGTATCTACAAGAACAGGGGCACTAAGGACCGATGGCCATGCCAGAAGCTTAGAGAGACATGGAATATATTCTCTCCTAATGTCTTCACAGGAATCATGACTCTATGAATACTCTGATTTCAGACTTCTATCTTCTAGAGCTGTGAGATAATTAATTTTACTTATGTTAAGCTGACAACTTGATTTCAGACTTCTAGTCTTTTTTTGTTAAGCTTTCCAGTTGTTGGCTGTTAGGCAGCTATAGGGAATGAACAGAATTGACAGTAGTCCCCAAATTGATCTAGAGATTTAGAGAAGCCTCTAGCAATGTCCCAGCTGGCATTTTTGTAGAAATTGGCAAGCTGAGTCTAAAATTCATATAGAAATGTAGATACAGAATAGACAAAGCAATCTTGAAAAAAAAAAGTACATTAGAGAACTCATATTTCCTGATTTTAAAGCTTAATACAGAAATCCAATAATTAAGACCTCATTGTAAAATTGTAAGGATAGACATATAGGTTACATAGGCATATGGAAGGACAGAAATGGAAAGTCCACAAATATACCCACGTATATATGATAAACTGATTCTTTTTTGTTGTTGTTTTGTGATTGGTTTATTTCACTTAGCATCTTTTTTTAAAAATAAATAAATTTATTTATTTATTCATTGGCTGCCTTGGGTCTTCATTGCTGCACATGGGCTTTCTCTAGTTGTGGCAAGCAGGGGCCACTCTTAGTTGTGATGCATGGGCTTCTCATTGCCGTGGCTTCTCTTGTTGCGGAGCACGGGCTCTAGGTGCATGGGCTGCAGTAGTTGTGGCACATGGGCTCAATAGTTGTGGCTCGTGGGCTCTAGAGCGCAGGCTCAGTAGTTGTGGCATGTGGGATCTTCCTGGACCAGGGTTTGAACCCGTGTCTTCTCCATTGGCAGGTGGATTCTTAACTACTGCACCACCAGGGAAGCCCTCACTTAGCATCTTGTCCTCCAGATTGAGGTTCATCATTGTTGTGACAGGTGTCAGGATTTCCTTCCTTTTTGAGGCTGAGTAATTTCCCATTGTGTGGATGGACCCTCTTTGATCCATCCATTCGATGAGAGATACTTGGGTTGAGGGACACCTGGGTTGCTTCCACTTTTGTCTATAGTGAATAATGCCGCTATGAACATGGGTGTACAAATATCTCTCTGAGACCTGATTAACTGATTCTTGACAAGGGTGTCAAGACACTGCAATGGGGAACAACAATCTTTTCAACAAGTAACGTTGGGACAAGTGGATATCCCCATACCAATCAATAAATTTGGTCGGTGACTATACACCTTGCAAAAATGAATAAAATATGAATCAAAGACCTAAATTTAAATGCTAGCATTGCAACTATTAAGAGAAAAACTTAGTTGTACACCTTCATGACCTTGGATTTGATATTAAGTCTAAAGCACAAGCAGCCAAATCAAAATATGGTAACTTTTGTCCTTGAAGAGATACTATCAAGAAAGTGAAATAAAGTATAGTAAAAAGAATGAAGTACTGATACATTGTACAACATGGATGAATTTGAAAGTACTATTCAAGTGACAGAAGCCAGACCTAAAATGCTTCTTATTGCATGATTCATTTATGTGAAATGCCTATGATATGAAAATTTATAAAGACAAGGTAGAGAGTAGTTTTCAGAGGCTAGAAGGAGTGGTAAAAGAGGAGTTTAAAAGTTGAGTTTTATTGTATATGAATTATATCACAATAAAATAAATGTACAAAAGATGGAAATGTAGTTTTTCATTAAAGATACAGTGATATGTAAGCAAATGGAAAAATAGTATCATGTGTTAGTAAGGAAATGCCAATTAGAAATCACTGTGATCAATAAATCTCTACTGGAATGGCTGAGTAGAAAACCCCAGCATTTCCAAGTGCTGCTAAAAATATAGAATAAATGGAGTCTTAAGTATTGTTTATCAAATGGAACAAGTAGTTTTTTGTCCATTTTTTAATAAAATTAAACGTACATCTATGGTATAGTTAAGCAGTTGCTCTCATAGGTATTTATCTAAGTTGAAATAATAACCTTTATTCTCATATAGAACTATTCATTAATGTATACCTGCACAACATAGTAGCTTTTTTGTCAGCCGAAACTTGAAAGAAGTTGAATGGCCCCCAACAGGGTAGTGGATCAATAAAATGTACTACATCCATTTAATGTAGTATTACTTTGCAATAAAGCATAGTGAATTATTAATACATTTAACAATATAGATGAATCTCAAGTGGATTTTGTTATATATTCAGTCAAAGAATCCATACTGAAAATGCTGACACAGATGATATTTTAGCAAACGCAAAGTGTAGTAACACAGAAGAAATTGATGTTTTCCTGAGGTTAAGTGTGAAATGAAGAGGAACAAAGAAGTGGTTTTATTGTTTTTGTTTCAATTATGGAAATGTTTCCTGATGCTTAGTGCTATTTGGATGAATCAATGCATTTTTAAAAAATAAATTTATTTATTTACTTTTAGGTTGCTTTGGGTCTTTGTTGCTGCGTGTGAGCTTTCTTTAGTTGTGGCGAGCCAGGGCTACTCTTCTTTTGCAGTGCACGGGCTTCTCGCTGTGGTGGCTTCTCTTCATTGCAGGGCACGGGCTCTAGAGCACAGGCTCAGTAGTTGTGGCACACGGGCTTAGTTGCTCCGTGGCATGTAGGATCTTCCTGGACCAGGGATCGAACCCATGTCCCCTGCATTGGCAGGCAGATTCTTAACCACTGCACCACCAGGGAAGTCCCCAATGCATTTTTAAAATAAAAAAAGTGGATTCCAGAATATAAACATTTTACACAAATTTTAAAATATATTTTAAAAATTACTGAAAGCCATTTTCTTCATACCACGCTGTCCTAATTTTTATTGCTTTATGGGAGTTTTTATATTTCATAGCTTAAATCTTCTAACTTTATAATTCTTCTTTGATAATATCTTAATAGAGGGGCCAACAGCTTATTCCTTTAATGTACCAGATGGCAAATGTCTTAAACCTGTGGACCATGTGGTCTCTGTCACACTACTGAACTCTACTGTCATAGAAAGCATGTAAATTGATGAGTACGGATGTGTTCCAATAAAAATTTATTTACAAAAACAAGCTGTAATTTGATGTCGGTGGAGATGGCCCAGTAGAGCACATCAAAAATCTGTCCCATTACAGAAATAACAAGCTACTAAATACTGTCAGAACAAATCATTTTGAACTACCATATAATCCAGCAGATCTACTCCTGTGTATATATCCAAAGAAAATGAAAACAATAATTAGAAAAGATACATGCACCCCAATGTTCATAGCAGCATTGTTTATAATAGCCAAGATAAGGAGGCAGCCTCAGTGTCTATCAACAGATGAATGGATAAAGAAGGTGTGGAACATATGTATACAGTGGAATACTACTCAGCCATAAAAGAGAATGAAATTTTGCCATTTGCAGCAACCTGAATGGGCCTGGAGAATATTATATCTCATGAAGTCAAAGACGAATACTATATGATATCACTTATATGTGCAATCTAAAAAATAATATAAATGGATCTATACACAAAACAGAACAGATTCACAGACATAGAAAACAAACTTAAGGTTACCAAAGGGGGAAAGGAGGTGGGGGATTGATAAATTAGGAATATGGGATCAATAGACTCAATTAAATACAATAAATAGATTAATTACTACACAAAATAGATAAGCAACAATGATTTGCTGTATAGCACAGGGAGCTATTCAACATCTTGTAATAACCTATAATGGAAAATAATGTATTTTTATATATATATGTGTGTGTGTGTGTATATATATATATCTGAGTCACTTTGCTGTATACCTGAAACTTAACACAGTATTGTAAATCAACTGTATTTCAATCAAATAATAGATTCAGGTAGTGTTTGAAAATTTGAAGAGATTTATATAAATGAAGGGACTGAACAAGTAATCAAAATATAAAACCTGTCAGTAAAGACGTCTGTCATATGCCTTCACTGGTACATTCTACGAAATATTGTGTTGATAGTAACCACTCAAATTCTTAAAAAAATGGAAAGGAGGGAATACTTATACATTACTCTGATATCAAAGCCAAGTAAAACCATCACAAGATGAGAAAGTAAATACCAGTATGTCTTAGAATATAGATTCCAAGTTTTTCCAGAAAATTCTGCAAAATGGAATCCAACAGCATATTAACAGAATTATACACCATGAATAAGTGTAATCATTGCCAGTAATATAAGGATAATACATCACATTAATGTAATGAGGGAAAAAAAAGGATCATCTCAGTTGATACAGAGCAAGAATTTGATAAAAGCCAAGAAACCTTTCATGATTTCAAAGAAAAAAAAAGTAAATTAGGAAGAGAGAGGAAATTTCCGAACATGATAAATACCATTTATGTAAAACTCATAGCTAATATCAATGTCAAAAGACTGAATGCTTTTTATCAGCAAGACAAATGTACCTGACTTCACCATTGCCATTATATATTGCCCTAGATACTGTAGCTACAGCAACTAGGCAGGAAGAAGGAATGGAAGGTATAGTAATTGGAAAGTAAGAATTAAAACTCTTTTTATACTTCTATTATGTAGAAAATTCCAAGGAATTCACAGAAAGTTTCTAGAGATAATAACAAGATCAGCAAAATTAAACCATCAACACTCAAAATTAGTTGTATTTCTGTAGCTAATTATAATCTGAAAAGGAAATTTTAAAATTATTTTAAAAATCCATGTACAATAGCATTCAATAAAATAAAATGCCTAGGAATAAATTTAGCCTGTGAGTTGAATTATTTGTTCAGTGAAAACTGCAAAACTTTTCAGGAATAAATTAAGGGACATGTAATCAGATAGAAAGACATCCCATGTAAAGGTACTGTAATACAATATTCTTAAGATGTCAGTACAACCCATAGTGATCAACAGATTCAGTGCGATTCCTTTCAAAATATGAGTAGCCTTTAATGCAGAAATGGAAAAACTGGTCCTCAAATTCATATGGAATTGGTAAGGTTGTGAGTAACCAAATCTGTTTTGAAAAAGAGCAAAGTCAGAAGACTTGAATTCTGATTTCACAACTTACCGCATGGCTGCATTAATCAAAAATGATACAGTCCTGGCATAAGTATACACATATTGATCAATGGAATAGAATTCAGTTTCTAGAAATAAACCCATATACCTATACCTAGTTGATTATTGATAGGTTTCCAAGATCATTTAATAAATGGTGCTTGACAGCTGGATTTCCACATGCAGAGGAATGAAGCTGAACCCCTCCCAACAAATGGTGCTTGGACAAATGGACTCAGGAATAAAGATGTACCATACACAGAATTCTCAATGTGCATTAACATCCCAAATATAAGAGCTAAATCTCTGTAACTTCTAGTAGAAAACATAGGAATAAATCTTCATGACCTTGGATTTGGCAATGAAATCTTACATGTGCTATCTAAAGCATAAGCAAATAATAAATATATTAGATGTTATAAAAAATCAATACTTTTTTCCATTGTAGGACATTACCAAGGAAGAAGAAGGCAACATGCAGAAGATGAGAAAATACAAAGCCTATGCCCAATACGGTTCAAGTATCAAGAATGTGTTATGTATTAAAAAAAAGAAAACTCTTACATCTCAACAAGTAGACAATCCAATTAAAGAATGGGCAAAAACTTGAAAAGATATTTTTTCAAAGAAAATGTATAAATGGACAAAAAGCACATGAAAGAGGCTTCGTATTATTTGACATAAGTGAAGCAAAAGCAGAACCATGAGATAACTTCATATCCGCTACTGTGTTTGTAATTTTAAAAGCATGAAAAAGAGTAAGTGTTGGCAAGAATGTATGTAAATTGAATCCTGTCCACATAGCTGGTATTTAAAATGGTTCAGTTTCTGTGGAATACAGTGCAAATATGCAAAGAGACAATGAAATTTTGGTATATGCCTTACAGTGGAATATTATTCAGCTGTAAAAGTCATAAGGTAGTGATAACATGCTAAATTTGGATGAACCTACAAAGCATTATGCTAAGTAAGTGAAACCAGACACAAAAGGTCACATGTTATATGATTTCATACATATAGACATTTCTTTGAGAAAGAATTTTGATTATATGCTGCTAGGAACTAGTAAGAGAGGGAATGTGGAGAAACTGCTTAATGACTATAGGGCTTTATTTCGTAGTGATGAAAATGTTTGCTACTAAATCATGTGAATGTGCTAAATGCCACTAATGTGTTCACTTTAAATTGTTATTTTTACGCTTTGTGAATTCCACTTCAGGAAATTATATTTTTAACCTGCCAATAAAGAAGCCCAGTAATAGATGGTTTCACTGGTGAATTCTTCCAGATGTTAAGGAAGAATTAATACCACTCTTTAGCCTTTCCCTGAAAATACAGCTGAGGGAACATTTTAAAACTCATTTTATGAGATAACATTTCCATGATACCAGTGTCAGGCAAACACAGAGACAAAACCTATAGGTCAGTATACCTTATGAATATAAATGCCAAAAACCTTGAAGTACTAGTGACAACATGCTAAAAGGGATTATACACTATGAGCAGAATGGGATTCTTTTTCCAGAATTGCCAAGATGATTCAGCATACATAAATTAATGTTACATACCATGTTAATAGTGTAAAGGGAAAAAATAACACATGATTATTTCAAAGCATTAGACAAAATTCATACCCTTTCTTGATATACAAAGCTCTACAAACTAGAAATAGGGTGGAATTTCCTCAAAGGCATTTATGAAAACCATATAACATTAAAGGGGAAAGATGGCTGTCTCCTTATGACCAGAAATAAAACTAGGATGCTTCTTGTATTCAACTTTGTACTAGAAGTTTTAGCCAGAACAATTAGCCAGGAAAAAGAATAAAATACATCGAAATTGGAATTGAAGATGTAAAATTGTCTCTATTCTCACAATATCATCATACATTTAGAAAATCCTAAAGAATACGTGCAAAAAAACTGTTGCATCTTGTAAGAAATTCAGCAACATTTCAGAGTATATAGAAAAACTGGTTATATTTTTGTATACTAGCAATGGACAATGCATAAAGGCAAGTAAAGAAACAATTCCATTTACAATATCATAAATAATAAAGTATATAGGGTACATTTATTAGGTGTGAGACTTGTAAATTGGAATCTACACAATGTTGCTGAAAGAAATCAGACAAATGGAAAGACACCCTGTGTTCATTTATTGGAAAGCATGTTTAACATGCCATCAGCCCATAAAGCAACATACAAAGTTAATGTGATCCTTATCAAAGCTCACATGCCTTTCAGAAAAGGAAAAGCTGATCCTAAAATAGGATCCTAAAATAGGTATGAAATTGCAAAGAACCCTGAATAGTCAAAATCTTGAAAACTATAAATTTGGATGATTTACACTTTTTTCAAACCTTACAGCAAAGCAATAGTAATCTGCACAGTATGCTGTTTGTGTAAGGATAGACATATAGGTCAATATCATAGAAATGAGAGTTCAGAAATACATCTTATGGCTAACTGATTTTCCAGAAGATTGCCAAGACCATTCAATTATGAAAGAATAGTCTCAACAGATGGCCCTTCAACAACTGGAGATCAACTTACAACAGAATGTAATTGGACTTTTAACTCATAACCTTTATAGAAATTAACTCAAAATCTATCAAAAGCTAATACTATAAATACTATGAAAAATCTTAATTGAAAATGTATAGTAAAATTTTCCTCATCTTTAATTTGACAGTCAATTCTTAGATATGACACAAAGTAAAATCATCAAAAGAAATAATAGATTACAGTATACTTCATTGCAGTTGTTTTTATTGCACTTTGGGTGCATTGCGTGTTTTTTTTTTTTTTTTTTTTCACAAATTGAAGGTTTGCAGCAACCCGTCATTGAGCAAATGTATTGGTACCATTTTTCCAACAGCATTTGTTCACTTCATATCTCTGTCATATTTTGGTAATTCTTACAGTATTTCAAAATTTTTCATTATTATATTTGTTATGGTGATCTCTGATCAATGATCTTGTAATTGTTTTAGGAAGCCACATACCACATCCATACAAGACAGTGAGCTTCATCAGTCAATGTTGTGTGTGTTCTGACTGCTCCACTGACTGGCCATTTTCCTATTTCTTTCCCCCTCCTCAGGCCTATCTATTCCCTGAGAAAAAATGACAATGAAGTTAGCTCAATGGATACCCCTACAGTAGCCTGTCTAAGTGTTCAAGTGAAAGGAAGACTCTCACATCTCTCACTTTAAATCAAAAGCTAGAAATGATTAAACTTAGTGGGGAAGGCATGTTGAATCCCTAACATAGGCCAAAAACTAAGCCTTTTCTGCCATTGGTGAATACAAAGGAAAAATAGTTGAAGGAAATGAAAAGTGCTTCTCTAGTGAACACATAAATAAGAAAGCAAAGCAGCCTATTGTTGATACTGACACAGTTTTAGAAGTCTGGATAGAAGATCAGACCAGCCTCAACATTCCCTTAAGCCAAAGCCTAATCCAGGGAAAGGCCCTAGCTCTCTTCAATTCTATGAAGGTTGACAGGAATGAGGAAGCTGCAGAAGAAAAGCTTGAAGCTAGCAGATGTTCATTCATGAAGTTTAAGGAAAGAAGCCATCTCCATAACATAAAAGTGCAAGGTGAAGCAATAAGTGCTGATGTAGAAGCTGCAGCAAATTATTCAGAAGATCTAGCTAAGATAATTAATGAAGGTGACCACACTAAACAACAAGTCTTCAGTGTAGACAAAACAGCCTTCTATCTGAAAAAGATGCATGTAGGACATTCATAGCTACATGGAGAAGTCAATTCCTAGCTTCAGAGGACAGGCTGACTCTCTTGTCAGGCTAATGCAACTGGTAGCTTTTGAGTTCAAGCCAGTTCTCATTTACCGTTCTGAAAATCCTAGGGTCCTTAATAATTATGCTCAATCTACTCTGCCTGTGCTCCGCAAATGGAACAGCAAAGCTTGGATGAGAGCAGAGCTGTTTACAACATGGTTTACTGAATATTTGCAACCTACTGTCGATACCCACTGCTCAGCAAAATAAGATTCCTTTCAAAATATTACTGCGCTTTGAAAATGCACCTCTCATTCAAGAGCTCTGAAAGAGCTGTACAACGAGATTAATGTTGTATTTATGCCTGCTAACACATCACCCATTCTGTATCCTGTGTGTTAAGGAGCAGTTATGACTTTCAATTCTTATTATTTAACAAATACATTTTGTAAGGCAATACCTGCCATAGGTAGTGTTTTCTTTGATGTTTTGGGCAAAGCAAATTCAGTACCTTCTGGAAGGGATTCACCATCCCAGATGTCATTTAGAACATTTGTGTTTCATGGGAAGAGGTAAGAGTATCAACATTAACAGGAGTTTGGAGGACATTGATTCCAGCCCTCATGGATAACTTTGAGAGTTTCAAGATGTCAGTGGAGGAGTAAACTCCAAATATGGTGGAAATAGGAAGAGAACTAGAAATTAGGAGTGGAGGCTGTAGATGTGACTGAATTGATGCAATCTAATGATAAAATTTTAATGAATGAGGAGATGCTTCTTATGGATGAACTAAGAAAGTGATTTCTTGAGATGGAATCTTCACCCGTTAAAAGATGTTTTTGAATATTGTTGAAATGACAAGAAAGGATTTAGAATATTACATAAACTTAGTTGATAAAGCAGTGAAGGTGTTCGAGAGGACTGATCCCAATTTTAAAGTTCTGCTGTGGGTAAAATGCTACCAAGCAGCATTGCATGTTACAGCAAAGTTGTTCGTGAAAGAAAAAGTCAATTGATGTCGCACACTTCACTGCAATTGCCACAGCCACCCCAATCTTTAGCAGTTAGTCAGCGGCCATCAACATAAAGGCAATATCCTCCACAAGCAGAAAGATAACTACTTGCTGAAAGCTCAGGTGACAGTAATTTTTAGTTAAGGTATATAGGTTGTTTTTTAGGCATAATGATACTACATACTTAATAGACTACAAGGTAATGTAAATATAACTTATCTTCACTGGGAAACCAAAAAAATAATGTGACTCGCTTGACTGTGATATTTGCTTTATTGCAGTGATATGGAACCACACCCTCACTATCTCAGAAGTATGCCTGCAATTGGACTTTATTTGACTTACAAATGTGCACCATAGTGTGGAATTGTGGACCAACCAATTCCACACAAAGGTATATTTCTCAGTTAAAGGGATATTAATGTTCAAGTAGAAATTTTGTATGGAAATATGTATAGCCACACTATTTGCCATAGTCAAAGGGTGTGTAAATTGAATAAGGCCCTTATATGTCTGATTTCTTTCACTTAGCACAATGATTAAGAGGAACATAGATGTCATACTGTGCATCTGTAATTCATTCCTGTTTATGGATGAATAATATTGCATTTTATAGGTATATTAGTTTCTTTACCCATTCATCGCCTCATGGTGATTGGCACAAAAACATTTGAAGAAATAATAATAATGTTTGGTAAAAGACATAAATGTGCAGATTCAATAAGCATTGTGACCTTGAAGAGAATAAACCCAAATGCATGCTGATATACAATGTAATCAAACTGATGAAAGCCAATGATGAAAAAAATTTGAAAGCTCCTACCAAATATCAGTGTATTTTATATGTGTGTGTGTGTGTGTGTGTATGTATATATATATGGTAACAGTAATTTGAATAATTTGAATAAATAACTGTATATTTCTTATCAGATACTACAGAGTCCAGAAATTCGGACATCTTTAAAGTGCTGAAGGTAAAATTAACACAGAATTCTGTAACTAGCAAAAGTATCCTCTTAAGTGAATTCAAGATTATTATCAAATGAAGGAAAACCTAGATAACTTTTTATCACAAAAATGCTTTAAAAGAAATGATAATGGCTTTCCTCAGGTAGTGACACAAGAGAGAAACTTGCTACTTCAAAGGGATAAAGATTGAGCAAGTAATGGTAAATTATCTAGGCATATACCATAACCATTTTTCTCCTAAACCCTTTAAATTGCATGACTCTTGGAAACAAGATTGTAGCATTGCTTGAGGGGGACGTTCAGTATATTTAGATGTAAAACTATGGTAGCAACATAAAGTAGGCATTAGGGGGGAATTTTACCACAGGGGAGGTTTTTAAATTTTTTGTTTTGCACTATCCACATAATAATGTTACCTTCTGCGACAGAGGTTGGCATGACACTTTGCAACCTCTTAAAACATTTAGAGTATCCATTTTGAGAAAAGAGCCCAACAGGCCATGTTTGTCAGATGAAATTATTAGTTTTTAAGAATACAAAAATCTCAGCCCCAGGGTAATCTCATGTTTACTTTGAAATGTTGCAGCTTTCTCTCTCTGAGAATCTTTATCTCCTACTCCACAACGTGAAGCAAAGCTTCAGTGAAAGCTGACTCCATGGGGTGCTTAATTCCTCAAGGTTCCTCCACCTGGTCCTTGCATGCAGTCAAGTCAGCTTCATCTCCTTGGCCAGGTTTGTTTCATTTTTTTTTTTTTTAATTTTTAAGCTCTTTATTGGAATATAATTGCTTTACACTCATGTAGCAGCTTTTGAGGTACACCAAAGTGAATCTGCTGTATTTATACATATATCCCGATGTCCCACACTCTCTGTCCTGGCCCTCTAAGGCATCACCCATCATGGAGTTGATCTCCCTTTGTTATACAGCAACTTCCCACTAGCTATCTATTTTACAGTTGGTACTGTATATATGTATATGCTACTCTCTCACTTTGTCCCAGCTTCCCCTTTGCCCCCCGCCCCCCAAGCCCCATGTCCTCCATTCCATTCTCTGCATCTACATCCTTATTCTTGCCCTGTCACTGGGTTCATCAGTACCATTTTTTTTGATTCTGTGTACAAGAGTTAGCATACAGTATTTGTTTTTCCCTTTCTGGCTTACTTCACTCTGTATGAGAGACTCTAGGTCTATTCACCTCATTATGTATAGCTTCATCTCATTCCTTTTTATGGCTGAGTAATATTCCATTGTATATATATGCCACATCTTCTTTATCCATTCATGTGCTGATGGGCATTTAGGTTGCTTCCATGTCCTGGCTATTGTAAAGAGTGCTGCAGTGAACATTATGGTACATGTTTTTTTTTGTATTATGGATGTCTCTGGGTGTATGCCCAGGAGTGGGGTTACTGGCTCATATGGTAGTTCTATTTGTAGTTTTTGAAGGAACCTCCAAACTGTTTTCCATAGTGGCTGTACCAGCTTATATTCCCACCAACAGTGCAGGAGAGTACCCTTTTCTCCACACCCTCTCTAACATTTCTTGTTTCTAGATTTTTTGATGATGACTATACTGACCAGTGTGAGGTGATACCTCATTGTGGCTTTGACTTGCATTTCTCTAATGATTAGTGATGTTGAGCATCTTTTCATGTGTTTGTTGGCCATCTGTATGTCGTCTTTGGAGAAATGTCTATTTAGGTCTTCCGCCCATTTGTGGATTGGGTTATTTGCTTTTTTGGTATTAAGCTGCATGAGCTGTTGGTATATTTTGGACATTAATCCTTTGTCTGTTGTTTTGTTGGCAACTATTTTTTCCCATTCTGAGGATTGCCTTCTTGTCTTGTTTATGGTTTCTTTCACTGTGCAAAAGCTTTTAAGTTTCATGAGGTCCCATTTGTTTATTCTTGATTTTATTTCCGTTATTCTAGGAGGTGGGTCAAAAAGGATCTTGCTCTGAGGTATGTCACAGAGGGTTCTGCCTATGTTTTCCTCTAGGAGTTTTATAGTATCTGACCTTACATTCAGGTCTTTAATCCATTTGGAGTTTATTTTTGCGTATGGTGTTAGGAAGTGTTCTAATTTCATTCTTTTACATGTAGTTGTCCAATTTTCCCAGCACCACCTATTGAAGAGGCTGTCTTTTTTCCATTGTATATTCTTGCCTCCTTTGTCAAAGATAGGGTGCCCATATGTGCATGGGTTTACCTCTGAGTTCTCTATTCTCTTCCATTGATCTTCCTTTCTCTTTTTGTACCAGTACCATACTGTTTTGATCACTGTGGCCTTGTAGTATAGTTTGAAGTCAGGAAGCCTGATTCCACCAACTCCATCTTTCCTTCTCAAGATTGCTTTGGCTATTCAGGGTCTTTTGCGTTTCCATGCAAATTGTAAGATTTCTTGTTCTAATTCTGTGAAAAATGCCATTGGTAATTTGATAGGGATTGCATTGAATCTGTAAGTTGCTTTAGGTCGTACAGTCATTTTCACAATGTTGATTCTTCCAATCCAAGAGCATAGTATTTCTCTCCATCTGTTTGTGTCGTCTTTGATTTCTTTCATCAGTGTCTTATAGTTTTCTGCATACAGGTCTTTTGCCTCCTTAGGCAGGTTTATTCCTAGGTATTTGATTCTTTTTGTTGCAGTGGTAAATGGGAGAGTTTCCTTAATTTCCCTTTCTGCTCTTCCATTGTTAGTGTATAGGAATGCAAGAGATTTCTGTGCATTAATTTTGTATCCTGCTACTTTACTAAACTCATCAATGAGTGCTAGCAGTTTTCTGGTAGAGTCTTTAGGGTTTTCTATATATAATATCACGTCATCTGCGAAGAGTGACAATTTTACTTCTTCTTTTCCAGTTTGGATTCCTTTTATTTCTTTTTCTTCTTTGATGGCTGTGGCTAAAACTTCCAAAACTGTGTTGAATAATAATGGTGAGAGTGGACACCCTTGTCTTGTTCCTGTTCTTAGAGGGAATTCTTTCAGTTTTTCCCCATTTAGAATGATGTTGCCTTTTGGTTTCTCATATGTGGCTTTTACTATGTTGAGATAATTTCCTTCTCTGCCCATTTTCTGGAGATTTTTTATCATAAATGGATGTCAAATTTGGTCAAAAGCTTTTTCTGCATCTATTGAGATGATCATATGGTTTTTATCCTTCCATTTGTTAATATGATGTATCATATTGATTAATTTGCATATATTGAAGAATCCTTGCATTCTGGGATAAACCCCACTTGGTCATGGTGTATGATCTTTTCAATGTGCTATTGGATTCTGTTTGCTACTATTTCATTGAGCATTTTTCCTTCTATATTCATCAGTGATATTGGCCTGTAATTTTCTTTTTTTGTTACGTTTGCCTGGTTTTTGCATCATGGTGATGGTCGCTTCATAGAATGAGTTTGGGATTGTTCCTCCTTCTCCTATGTTTTGGAAGGGTTTCAGAAGGATACGTGTTAGCACTTTTCTAAATGTTTGCTAGAATTCGTCTGTGATGGCATTAGGTCCTGGGCTTTTGTTTGTTTGGAGACTTAATCACAGTCTCAATTTCAGTACTTGTGATTAGTCTGTTCATGTTTGTATTTTTCCCTGGTTCAGTCTTGGAAGATTGTATTTTTCTAAGAATTTATCCATTTCTTCCAGGTTAATCAATTTATTGGCATATAGTTGCTTGTAGTAGTCTCTCATGATCTTTTGTATTTCTGCCGTGTTGGTTGTTAACTTCTTCTTTTGCATTTCTAATTCTCTTGATTTGTATCTTCTCCCTTTTTTTCCTGATGAGTCTGGCTAATGGTTTATCAATTTTATTTATCTTCTCAAAGAAACAGCTTTTTGTTTTATTGATCTTTGCTATTGTTTCCTTCATTTATTTTTCATTTATTTCTGATCTGAGCTTTATGATTTATTGCCTTCTGCTCAATTTGTGATTTTTTTGTTCTTCTTTCTCTTGTTGTTTTAGCTGTAAGTTTAGGTTGTTCATTTGAGATTTTTCTTGTTTCTTGAGGTAGGATTGTATTGCTATAAACTTCCCTCTTAAAACTGCTTTTGCTGCATCCCATAGGTTTTGGGTCCTTGTGTTTTCATTGTCATTTGTTTCTAGGTATTTTTTCGATTTCCTCTTTGATTTCCTTAGTGATTTCTTGGTTGCTTAATAATGTATTGTTTAGTCTCCATGTGTTTGTATTTTTTACAATTTTTTTTTTTGTAAGTAATATCTACTCTCATGGCATTGTGGTCAGAGAAGATGCTTGATAAGATTTCCATTTTCTTGTATTTTCCAAGGCTTGATTTGTGACCCAAGATATGATCTATCCTGGAGAATGTGCCGTGTGCACTTGAGGTGAAAGTGTGTTCTGTAGTTTTTGGATGGAATGTCTTATAAATATCAATTAAGTCGAGATGGTCTAATGTGTCACTTAAAGCTTGCATTTCCTTTTTTATTTTCTGTTTGGATGATCTGTCCATTGGTGAAAGTGGGGTGTTAAAGTTTCCTACTATTATTGTGTTACTGTCGATCTCTCCTTTGATGGTTGTTAGCATTTGCCTTATGTATTGAGGTGCTCCTATGTTCGGTGCATAGGTAGTTACAATTGTTATATGTTCTTTTTGGATTGATCCCTTGATCATTATGTAGGGTCCTTCCTTTTCTCTTGTAATAGGCTTTACTTTAAAGTCTCATTTGTTTTATATGAGTATTGCTGCTATGGCTTTCTTTTGATTTCCATTTGCATGCAATATCTTCTTCCATCTCATTTCTTTCAGTCTGTATGTGTCCCTAGGTCTGAAGTGGGTTTCTTGTAGACAGCGTATGTAAGGGTCTTGTTTTTGTATCCATCAGGCAGTCTGTGTCTTTTTGCTTGAGCATTTAATCCATTTACATTTAAGGTAATTATTGACACGTATGTTCCTATTACCATTTTCTTAATTGTTTTCGGTTTGTGTTTGTAGGTCTTTCCCTTCTCTTCTGTTTCCTGCCTAGAGAAGTTCCTTTAGCAGTTGTTGTAAGGCTGATTTGGTGGTGCTGAATTCTCTCAAGTTTTGCTTGTCTCTGAAGCTTTTGGTTTCACCATCAAATCTGAATGAGATTCTTGCTGGGTAGAGTATTCTTGGCTGTAGATTTTTCTCTTTCAAGACTTCAAGTATATCCTGCCACTCCCTTTTGGCCTGCAGAGTTTTTGCAGAAATATTAGCTGTTATCCTTATGGGTTTTCCCTTATACGTTATTTGTTGCTTTTCTGTTGCAGCTTTTAATATTTTTCCCTTTGTCTTTACTGTTCGTTAGTTTGATTAATATGTGCCTTGGGTTTTTTCTGTATGGGTCTGCCTGTGCTTCTTGGACTTGATTAACTATTTCCTTTCCCATGTTTGGGACGTTTTCCACTATAACCTCTTCAAATATTTTCTGAGACCTTTTCTTTCTTCTTTCTCTTCTGGGACATCTCTGATTTGAATGTTGGTGTGCTTAATGTTGTCACCAAGGTCTCTGAGACTGTCTTCCGTTTTTTTTCTTTTTTTAAGATTTATTTTATTATTTATTTATTTTAAGTTTTGGCTGCATTGGGTCTTCATTAGTGCACACAAGCTTTCTCTAGTTATGGCAAGCAGGGACTACTCTTTGTTGTGTTGCGAAGGCTTCTCGTTGTGGTGCCTTCTCTTGTTGTGGAGCATGGGCTCTAGGCACACGGGCTATGGTAGTTGTAGCATGTGAGCTCAGTTGTGGTGGCTCGTGGGCTCTAGAACACAGGCTCAGTACTTGTGGCACATGGGCTTACTTGCTCAGTGCCTTGTGGGATCTTCCCGGCCCAGGGCTTGAACCATTGTCCCCTGCATTGGCAGGTGAATTCTTAACCACTGCACCACCAGGGAAGCCCCTCCATTCTTTTCATTGTTTTTTCTTTTTCCTGCACTGTGGCAGTTTTTTCCACCCTTCTATCTTCCAACTCACTTGCTTGTTCTTCTGCCTTAGTCATTCTGCTATTTATACCATCTAGAGTATTTTAAATTTAAGTTCTTGTGTTTTTCATTACTGTTTGTTTACCCTTTAGTTCTTCTAGGTCCTTATTAAGTGTTTCTTGTATTTTCTCTATTATGTTTTCAAGATTTTGGATCATCTTTACTATCATTGCTATGAATTCTTTTTCAGGCAATCTTCCTATTTCCTCTTCATTTATTTGGTCTTGTGGGTTTTTATCTTGCTCCTTTGCCTGCAAGGTGTTTCTTTGTTTTCTCATTTTGTCTAAGGCATAGTATTTGCTGTCTCCTTTCCCTATGCTGCCTAGAGGTAATTCCTCTTGTTTCTGCTCTCTTCCCCTGTGGTGGGGTTGGTCCAGTGTCTTGAGTAGGCTTCCTAGTGGGAGGGTTTGGTGCCTGCTTTCTGGTGTGTGGATCTAAGTCTTTTCCCTCTGATGAGCAGGGCCACATCAGGTGGTGTGTTTTAGGGTTTTTGTGAGCTTAATATGGCTTTAGGTAGTCTTTGTGCTGATGGGTGGGTTTGTGTTCCTGTCTTGTTTGTAGTTTGGTGTGAGGTATCCAGCACTGGCAGTTTCAGGCAGTCAGACGAAGCCCGGTGTTAGCCTCTGATAGAGGCCACCATGAGAATTCTCTGTGGGTAGTCTTCCCTGTGGCTCAGGACTCTCTAGTGGTCTAGCGTCGTGGACTCATTGCTCCCTCCCCAGAACCTCTGACTTGACTTCTGGTCGAGGAATCTAGACTCCAGACGTCCCTTGTCCTGGCAATAAAGGAGATTAAAAAAGACTGTCCAAGCCCTAGACCAGTTATGTTGTGTTCTTTGCAGTTCTTTTTGATGTCCAAGGACTTCTACTAGTGTTCAGCCAGTTTTCTGTGGGAATTATTGCATCTTTTGATGTATTCCTGATTAATCCAAATTTGTTTGGACTCCCCAAGGAGGCAGATGGGCTCAAGGGGCCTCTGCTGGTTTCAAGGCTCCAGTTCTTCGTAGAGTTCAGGTGAAGGAGAGAAGTCCACTCTGGGTCCCTTATTCGTGTTCACCAGAACTGTCGGCTTAAAAAAAATGTACAGTGTGAGTGTTGCAAGTTGAGTTTTTTGGGGGGCAAAATGAGGACTGCAGTGTGGGAGACAGCATCCAAGATAGCTGCGAGAAAGTGCTCCAAAGAAGCATGGAGGACGATTAGTTTATATGTCTTCTTGGTAAAGGAGGAGTACGTGCAATCAAACACATTTCTTTTTAGGAGGTTTCTGCTTGTCACAAGGAGGTCACCATGTAGGGATTTAGTGCTTTTCTAGATAGCTACCTTCTGTTTTTATTGAATTATAGTTGATTTACAGTGTTGTGCCAATCTCTGCTTCAAGGCACAGTGACTGTTTTACATATAAACATTCTTTTTCAGAAATATTTTTTCCGTTATTTTTTAAGCTCTTTATTGGATTGTAATTGCTTTACACTGTTGTGCCAGTTTTTGAGGTACACGAAAGTGAATCAGCTGTATTTATACATATATCCCCATATCCTGTCCCTCCCGCGACTCCCTTCTACCCTCCCTATCCTAGCCCGCTAAGTCATCACCCATCATCGAGGGAATCTAAAAAAATGGTAATGATCAACCCAGTGACAGGGAAAGAATAAAGATGTAGAAAACAGACTTGAAGACACAGGTTGGGGGAGAGCAAAGGGGAAGCTGGGACGAAGTGCGAGAGTAGCATTGACATATATATACTACCAAATGTGAAATAGCTAGTGGAAAGTTGCTGCATTCCATTATGTTTTAACCAAAGACATTGGAATGAGTTCCCTGTGCTATACAATAGGACCTTGTTGTGTTTCCATTATAAATGTAATAGTTTACATCTACCAACCCCAAATTCCCAGTGTATCCCTCTTCCTCCCCACTCTGCCTCGGCAACAAGTCTGGTGTCTTTGAGTCTGTTTCTATTTTGTAGATAGGTTCATTTGTCCCATATTTTAGATTCCATATACAAGTGATATCATATGGTATTTGTTTTTCTATTTCTGACTAACTTCATTTCTGTGATAATATCTATTTGCATTCACATTGCTGCAAATGGCATTATTTTTTTTTAATGGCTGAGTAGTATTCTATTATATATATATACCACATATTTTTTATCCATTTATCTGTCAATAGACATTTAGGTTGTTTCCAAGTTTTGGCTGTTGTGAATAGTGCTGATGTGAATATTGGGGTGCATGTATCTTTTTGAATTATAGTTTTGTCCAGGTACATGCCCAGGAGTGGGAGTGCTGGATCATAATTCTGTTTTTAGTTTTCTGAGGAACCCACATACTGTTTTCCATAATGGTTGGACCAACTTACATTCATGGTGGTATGCATTCTAATTAGACTGTTATGATTTTAAGATGCTAAGTATAATGACCATAGTAACCGCAAAGTACCAATGTATGAAATATATACAGGAATTAATGAGAAGGGAATCAAAATGTTTCACTAGAAAAGAAATCATCCAAACACAAAAGATGTCAGTAATGTTAGGAAATGAGGTACAAAAATGTCATAAGCATATAGTAAACAAAAGCAAAATGGAAGAAGTACCCTCCTGCTTGATAACTACTTTGAATGTGAAAGGAATAAAATCTTTAATCAAAAGACGTGACTTGGCAGGATAGATTAAACATGATCAAACTATATTGTATGTGAAAAAGACTCATTTTTGATTCAACACAGAAATAGGTCTCAACAGTGAAAAAGATTCCATGGAAATTGAAAAATAAGGTAATCTTTTTTTTATGGTGATTTTCTTTTTTTATATTTTATTTACCTATTTTTGATTCATTTATTTTTTGGCTGTGTGGGGTCTTAGTTGTGGCATGCAGGATCTTCATTGAGTCATGCAGGATTTTTCCTTGCAGTGCATGGACTCTTCATTGTAGCATGCAGGCTTCCTCTCTAGTTGTGGTATGTGGGTTTTCTCTTCTCTAGTTGTGGCACGCAGACTCTGGGGTGCATGGGCTGTGTAGTTGTGACTCGCAGGTTCCAGAGCATGTGGGCTCTGTAGTTTGTGGCATGCAGGCTCTCTAGTTGAGGTGCCTGAGCTCAGTAGTTGTGGCTCATGGGCTTAGTTGCCCTGCGGCTTGTGAGATCTTCGTTTCCTGACCAGGGATCGAACACGTGTCCCCTGCATTGGAAGGTGGATTCTTTAGCACTCAACCACCAGGGAAACCCCAAAATAAACTAGATTTTAAATCAAAAAGTTTATAGTAGACAAAGGAAGGAACTATATGTTAATAAAACATGCAATTTAACAGGAAGACATAACAGTTGTAAACATTTACAAACATAATAACAAATCCTTAAAATGCGTGAAGGAAACTGGACAGAGGCTTCAATACTCCTCTTTCTATTATGGATATCGTAATCAAACAGAAAGTAAATGAGGAAGTAGAGGACTTGAACAACTCTATGAACCAAATACACCTAACAGACATATAAAGTATACTTTACCCAACAATAGCAGAATACACATTCTCTCATATTCACATGGAACATTCTCCAGGACAGAATATATTTTAGGCTATAAAAGAAGTCTTGGTAGATGTAAAAAGATGGATATCATACAAAGTGTCTTCACTGACCACAACAGGATGAAGTTAGATATCATAACAGAAGCAACTCATAAATTGACAAGTATATTAAAATTAAACAACACACAGACAACCAATTCGTGAAAGAAGAAATTGCAGTGGATATTAGAAAATACTTAGAGACAAGTGTAAATAAAAACACATCAAATTTATGCTATGCAGTGAAAGCAGTTATTAGAGGAAATTTTATATGTGTAATTATATAAATCAAAAAAGAGTAAAGATCTCAGATCAGTAACCTAACTTCACACCTGAAGGAACCGGAAAAACAAGAGCAAACTATCCCAAAGGTAAAAGAAAGAAGGAAATAATGAAGATCAAGTGGTGATAAAATAAAGACTAAGCAAACAATAGAGAAAATCAAATCAAAAGACGGTTCCTTGGAAAGTTAAACAAAATCACCAAATGTTTAGTAAAACTAAGAAAAAAGAGAGAGAGAGTATGTACAAATAACTAAGATGAGAAGTGTAAACAGTGACACCACCAGTGACCTTAACAAAATTAAATGAATTGTAAGAAAATAGTATGAAAAATTGTACAGCAAATTAGATAACTTAGAAGAAATGAATAAATTCTTGAAATACACAATTCAGTTAATTGAACTGAAGAAGAAATAGAAAATCTCAACAAATTCATAACAAGTAAAGAGAATGAATCACTAACATAACACCTTACAACAAAATTAAGTCCTGAATTAATTTTGGTGATTTCCACCAAACATTTAAAGAAGAAATAAAAACAATACTTTTAAAACTCTTTCAAAAATTAAAGAGAAGGGAACACTTCCTAACTCTTCTATGAGAGTAGCATTACTCTAATACAAAGCCAAAGACAGAACAAGGAAGAAAATTACAGATCAATACCCCTTATGAATATAGATGCAAAAATTCTCAACAAGGGACTTCCCTGGTGGCACAGTGGTTAAAAATCTGCCTGCCCAGGTAGGGGACATGGATTTGAGCCCTGGTCCAGGAAGATCCCACATGCTATGGAGCAACTAAGCCCATGTGCCACAACTACTGAGCCTGTGCTCTAGAACCTGTGAGCCACAATTACTGAGCCTATGTGCCACAATTACTGAAGCCTGTGCTCCTCAGCAAGAGAAGCTACTGCAATGAGAAGCCCACACAGTGCAAAAAAGAGTAGCCCCCCGCTCACCACAATTAGAGAAAGCCTGTGCACAGCAATGAAGACCCCACACAGCCAAAAATAAATAAATTTTTTTAAAAAGTCCTCCACAAAATATTAGCAAATTAAATCCGGTTGCATATTAAATGGTTACTCACTATGACCAATTCAGATTTATTCCAGGAATGCAAGGGTGGTTCAACATAAGAAAATTAATCAATGTAATATGTGATGTGAATAGAGCAAAGGGGAAAAAACCCTCATGATTATCTCAATTGATGCAGGAAAGGCATTTGACAGAATCCAACATCCTTTAATAATAAAGACTGTCTGAAAACTGGGAATATAGGGGAAGTTTCTCAACATGATGCAGGACATTTATGAAAAACCCACAGTTAACATCATACTCATTGATGAAAGACTGCAAATTTTACCCTAAGATCACTAACAAGACAAGGATACCCACTTTCATCATTTGCCATTCATGTCTTACTGGAAGTACTAGCAATAGCTATTACACAAGAAAAAAGGAGTCATCAACATTGGAAATGAAGGGGTAAAACTACCTCTATTCACAGATTATATGATCTAATGTTTAGAAAATCCAAAAGAACCCACAAGAAAGCTACTAGAACTAAAAAAACAAGTTCTTCATAATGGCAAGGTACAGATGAAAAAAAAATCAGTTGTATTTCTGTACACCAGTGATAGTCCAAAAATGAAATTAAGAATGCAATTCCATTTATAATAATATCCAAAAAGTTAAATCCATGGAGAGAAAGGAAATATTGAGGTGCTGTTGCCTGCATTGCCATCACCAGCACAGCCATGCCAGAGCCAACAGGAGACCTAGGCCATCACCACATCACTGCTTCTTCTGCCACCTGCTTCCATGTCCTTGGATTCCTTCCAACAGCTTGCTAAAACATGGTGGATTACTATGAAGTTCTAGGCATGCAGAGACATGTTTCAGCCAAGGATATTAAAAAGGCATATTGGAAACTGGCATCAGCATAGCAACCAGATAAAAATCTTGAGAATAAAGAAAAAGAGGACAGAAAATTCAAACAAATAGCCAAGGCATATGAGGTGTTATCAGATATTAAAAAATGGGGCATCTATGACAAATATGCCCAAAACAATTAAATGATGGAGATGGAAGTCATGTTGACAGGCCATTTGAGTCTGGCTTCACATTCCTTAATCCAAATGTTGTCTTCAGGGAATTTTTTGGTGGAAGAGAGCTTTTTTCATGTGACCTCTTCGAAGACCCATTTGAGGACATTTTTTGGAATAGAAAGGGCCCCATGGAAACAAAAGCTGGGGCACAAGGTCACTTTTCTCTAGCTTAAGTGGATTTCCATCTTTTGGAGGTGGATTTTCTTCTTTTGACACAAAATTTATGTCCTTGAGTTCACTAGGTCATGGGGGCCTCACTTCATTCTCTTCCACGTCATTTGGTGGTAGTGGGATGGGCAATTTCAAATTTATATCAACTTCTACTAAATTAATGGCAGAAAAACCACTACAAAGAGAATTGTCAAGAATGGTAAAGAAAGAGTAGAAGTTGAAAAAGATGGCCAATTAAAGTCCTTAACAATAAAGTGACAAGGAGCAGCAGCTATCCTTGGGTAAGGAATAATTGTATGCTTTTAACTGAAATATTAAATATAGGAACATTTGTTGAGGATTTAAAATGAACTCAACTTGAAGTATAATTGTACCAAATCTAAAGTATTTATAAACAGTTCACTGGAGCCTGTATTTGACATATACTTTGGAGTTTATTGTTGGGACCACATAATAGTTCCATATTTTTGGTCTTTAAAATCATTATAAATCTGTATAGGCACTTTTCTTTTTTATTAAAGGTAATCTAAGGTGGCTGTGACTTTTATACACTAATGTCAGTACAGACCTTCTTTTCCATTGTGTTTGAAACATGAGCCAAGTAGCGTCAGTCTGCTTTTAAGTGAATGTTGCCAGGATGAATCTTCCCCCCCCAAAAAAAAAAAAAAATTTCAGTGTTTTTCAGTATTTAGTAGTGAAAGATATTAATGCATTAATGGTAACACATTTCTGATTAATATAAATTGAGGACGTTTTCTACTTGTGCATGAATGCTGGCAACTTAGTACATTTTGATAGTTGTTGAAACATGTAATGCTAAGCTTAGATTTAAAAAAGTAAAGCTGGTAAACTGGGTCTTTGTCCTTTGCTTAAAAAAAGAAAGAAAATGTGAATGTGTTTGATGCATTCTTTCTTGAGTGGGACCTGTAAAAACTAAATTAATTTAATTAATTTATGAATTAAATTCTAAGTAATAAATTTAGCCAAAAAGGCAGAAGGCTGGTACACTGAAAACTACAAAACATTTTGCTGAAAGAAATTAAACACCTTAAATAAATGCAAAGACATCCTGTGTTCACAGATTGGAAAATAATACTATTAAGACGAGAATGCTACTCAAAATGATCTACAGATTCAGTGCAGTCCTTATCAAAATTTTAATGACTTTTTTTGTAGAAATAGAAAAACCCACCCTAAAATTCATATGGAATCTCAAGAATCCATGTTAGCCAAAACAATCTTGAGAGAGATGGATAAAATTGGAGGACTTGCAATTCCAAGTTTCAAAATTTACTACAAAGTTACAGTAGGTGAGACAGGATTGTACTGGTATTAAGGACAGACGTATAGATAAATGGAATAGTATATAAAGACCAGAAATAAACCCTTACATATATGTTCGATTCATTTTTGACAGAGGTGCTAAGCTCTTTTAGTAGGGAAACGACAGCATTTTCACAGTGGGTGCTTGGAAAACTGGATGGATATTCACATGTAAAAGAATGAAGTTCAACCCTTATACCATAAACATAAATTAAATCAAAATGGATCAAAGATCTACATTTATATGGTAAAACTTTAAAACTCTTAGAAGAAAACACTGCAGAACATCCTAATGACATTGAATTTGGCAATGATTTCGTGAATATGACACCAAAAACACAAGAGATAAATGAAAAATTAATGGGGCTTCATGAAAATTAAGAAATTTTATGCACTGAAAGGTGCTATGAAGAAAGCAGAAAGTCTAAAGAATGCCATAGAATATTTTCAAACCATATATCTGATGAGATGAATACCCAGGATACATAAAACCATTTAAAATTCGACAATAGAAAGACAAACAAACCCATCCGAAATTGGGTAAAAGTCTTAAGTAGACATTGCTCCAAAGAAGATATACAAACTGCCGATAAGCTTGTGAAAAGATGTTCAACATGATTATTCATCAAGGAAATATAAATAAAAACCACAGTGAGGTACCATTTCATACCTATAAAGGATGTCTATAATTAAAAAAAAAACAAAACAAATATTGTCAAGAGTATGGAGAATTTGGAATCCTTGTTCATTTCTAGTGGGAATTAAAAAGGTACAATTCCTATGGAAAATAGTTTGGCAACTTTTCAAAAGGTTCAATATAGAACTACCAAATGACAGCAATTCTGCTCCTAGGTTTATATCCAAAAGAGCTCAAAACAGGAACTCAGATATTTGTAACAATTTTCATAGCAGCATTAGTCACAATAACCAAAAGGTGGAAACAACCCAAATATCAATCAACAGGTGAATGGATAAACTATATGTGGTATATTCATACAGTGTAATATTAGTCATAGAAAACATCATGCTTAGCGAAATAAACCAGATACAGGTGAAAACCGTATAGTATCCTTTCACTTTTATGACACACCTAGAATATGCAAATTCATAGAGACAGAAAGTAGAATAGAGATTATTGGGGGCAGGGGATGGGTTTAGAGGCTCAAGTTTTTTTTAATGGATATAGAGTTTTTGTTGGGATGATGAAAAAGTTTTGGATATTGATTTAGTAGTGATGTTTACAAAACTTACAAATCATTTGTAAGTTTAATACCACTTAGAAATGATTAAAATGATAAAAATTATGTATATTTTACCACAAAAAAATTAAAGAGAAATTAAGGCGTTTCTAGATCTACAAAAACTGAGATTTTCTTTTTTTTACTAGTAGACCTGCCCTTCAATGAATGCTTAGTTTAGTTTGAAGTATATGGATACTAGACAGTAGCTCAACTCCACATAAAGCAATAAAGAACAGCAATAAAGCACAGCAGGAAAGGTAACTAAACAGGTAAATGTAAAAGCCAGTATTATTGTATTTTTGGCTTATAATTCTTTTTTCCCTATATGATTAAAAAGACAGATGCAAAAAGCAATAATTCTAAATCTAAGTTAATGGGAACACAACATATAAAGATGTATTCTGTGGCAATAATAGCATACAGGTTGGGAGAGGATTGGCAATATATAGAAGCAAAATGTATACTATTGAAATTAGGTCAATGTTACTCTGAACTAGATTGTTATAAATTATGATGTTAATTGTAATTCTAAAGCAACCAGTAAGATAATGATTAAAAGATATGGTAAAAGAAATGACAAGGGATGAAAACAATACACTAGAAAATATCTATTCAATACTAAAAAAGGAAATAGGTATGGAGAAACCAAAAAGGCATAAGATATATGAAACATTAATATCCAAATGCCACAAATAAGTCCTTCCTTATCCATAATTACTTTAGATGTAAGTGGATTAGCCCCTCCAATTAAAAGGCAGAGATTGATAGAAGGGAATTTAAAAAAAAAATGATCCAACTAAATGCTGCCTACAGATACTTACTTTAGTTTTAAAGACACAAATAGCTTGAAAGTAAAAAGATAGTGTACAGAAACAGTACTCACAGGAGAGCTGAAGTTCCTATACTAATATCAGACAGAATAGACTTTGAGATAAAATTGTCACTAGAGAGAAAGGACATTATACAATGATAAAATCATCAATCCATGGAAAAAATATAACAGTTTAAGCACCTCACAACAGAGCTCCAAAACATATAAAGTAAAAACTGAGAGAAAGGAAGAGAAAAATAGGTAATTTGATCATAAGAGTTGGATATGTCAATACCCTATTTTCAATAATGGACAGAAAAAGTAGATAGGTCAGCAAGATAATAGAAGACTTGAACATTCCTAATTACCAAGCAGACCTAATAGTTACCTATAGAATACTTCACCTGGTGGGTGGACCTAGATCTGTCATACAGAGTGAAATAAGTCAGAAAGAGAAAAACAAATACCGTATGCTAATGCATATATATGGAATCTAAAAAAAATGATACCGATGAACCCAGTAGCAGGGCAAGAATAAAGACACATGTAGAGAATGGACTTGAGGACATGGAGGGGAAGGGGAAGCTGGGACGAACTGAGAGAGTAGCATTGACATATACACTACCAAATGTAAAATAGCTAGCTAGTGGGAAGCTACTGCATAGCACAGGGAGATCAACTCAATGATTGGTGATGACCTAGAGGGGTGGGATAGGGAGGGTGGGAGGGAGGCTCAAGAGGGAGAGGATATGGGGATATATGTATAAATACAGCTGACTCACTTTGTTGTACAGCAGAAACTGGCACAACCTTGTAAAGATAAAGATCTAAAGAAAAAAAAAACACTTCATTCAATTTTATCAGAATATCTCTTATTCTCAAGTGAACCTGGAATATTGTCCATGATAGATTGTATCTTAGGCCATTAACATGTCTTAATAAAATTTAAAAGGATTTAAATCATACAAAGTAAGTGTTGTAATGGAAATGAAATGAAATATGAAATTAGTAGCAGAAGGAAATTTGGAAAAAGCACAAAATGTGGAAATCGAACAATACAATATCAAATAGCCAATGGTTTAAAAAAGAAATCATAAGGGAAAGTAAAATGGTGCATTTGCTGTAGAAAATAAGTTTGGCAGTTCCTCAAAAAAGTAAAACAAAGTTACCTTATGACACAGCCATTCCACTCCTAGATATATACCCAAGAGACATAAAAACATATGTCCACACGATACTTGTGCATGACTGGTTATAAGAGCATTATTCATAGTAGCCAAAAAATGAAAACAACCCAGATGTATTCAATACATTAAATGTTGGATGGACAAATAAAGTGGATGTGAACAAGTAAAATGTGGCATAACCATACAATGGACTATTATACAGCAATAAAATGAAATGAAGAATTGATATGTGCTGCAACATGGATAAACCTTGAAGACATGCTAAGTGAGAGAAGCCATAAACAAGAGGCTATGTATTGTATGATTCCATTTATTTGAAATAATCAGAGTAGAGAAATCTGTAGAGACAGAAATCTGTAGAGTAGTATTGCTAGCATATGGGAGGAGAGACAAATTAGGACTAATTGCTAATAGGTATGGCTTGGTTTTGGGGGTGGGGTATCAATAGAAATATTCTGGAATTAGATAGTGGTGATGGTTGTACAACCTAGTGAATGTCCCAAAAACCGCAGAAGTGTACCCTGTAAAGTGGTCAATTTTATCTCATTTAAAATACATGTAAGTTTAAAAACCCTACAGGTCCCCCATATGGCCACAAATTATTTACAATTGTCCCACACGCAAAATACACTTACCCACTACAAAGGCCCACAAAAGTCTCATCTCACTATACCATCAGCTTAAAGTCCATGAAATCATCATCTAAATCAGATCCATGTGTAGAAGATGAAGTTTCTCTGATGTACTTTCTTAAGTAAATCACCTCAAGTATAGTTCTCCTTGATATGAGTTATGTGAACTCCATTTGCCCAACATACAGGCTTGGTACTGATAAAGAAAACCCCTATGGCTATTTCTGTTCAAATAGGGAGAAAATGTGAAGCACAAAGAAGTACATAGAAATTCAGAAATCCAGACAGGAAAATTTTGGAAGTTTCTTCATTAAGGAGTCAGCCCCATTCCTGCCCAAGAATAATTCTCCATGGCTCATTGCTCTTGGTTCCACCCTCTGAGTCATCCTTCCTTTTATATGATAGGTAAGCTGTATTTTCAACTACGTAGTTTTTGTGGTTTGCTTCCTGCGAGTAGGTTTCGGAAGTTCGAAGTCCTTTTTCCCTTTTTGTAGTGTTTTTGTCCCTGTCTGTGAAAGTTGGTGGTATGTCTCAAAATGTAACTCTTTTAAAATCATTTTGGTCTCCTATGAATAAACACCACACCCTGAATTTCTTCCAGTTAAACCCTTCTTCACCCTGGTCTTCTGTCAGGAAGGTTGTATAATAAAGTTTTTATGTTTCTTAGATACTCTTGTTTGATAAAGATACTCTTAGGCACGTCCTTAAACTCTTTAAACTGCTTTTTTGTGCAACTTAATATTCTAAAGCACAACACCATATCTTTTTACTGCCTTAACAAAGTATTTTAGAGCCATACCCTCAGCTTCACCTTGAGAACATGCAGTACTTTTCTGGCAGGACCCTGGATTTGATCTTTACTTGGAAGCTGTTTCTTTTTCTTCTTTAAAAAAAAAAATTATTTGGTTGGCTGGGTCTTAGTTGTGGCAGGTGGGCTCCTTAGTTGCGGCTCACCAGCTCCTTAGTTGTGGCATGTGGGCTCTTTAGTTGTGGCATGTGGGCTCTTTAGTTGCGGCATGCATGTGGGATCTTGTTCCCTGACCAGAGTAGAACCCAGGCCCCCTGCATTGGAAGTGTGGAGTCTTAACCATTGAGCAACCAGGGAGGTCCCCATAGAAGCTGTTTCTTAACTTTAACATAGTTTGCCTTCAGGAGAGACTGAGAATTTTCCAAACAGTTAGATCTAAACTTGTTCATGATTAATACTCCTTCTTTCAGTTTCTCTCTCCTCTCACATTTTACTGTAAGCATGAAGAAACCAGGTAGCAACTTTAACACTTTGCACATTTTCTTTTCTCCTTGTTATTACAGGCAACAGTGTTGATAAAATGTTATTTTAATCTGCATAAAAGTTCTTTATGAAATATATTACTTGCAGTTATTTTCTTCCAATCTATAGCTTGACATTTCTTCCTTAGTGATATTTTTTGTCATATTTAGGTGTAATTGACATATATATAAAGTGCATATGTTTAAAGTGTACAATTTGATAAATTTTTACATATGTGAAACTATCATATTCCAGATAATGAACATATCTATCATCAGGAAAAGTCCTCCTGCCTGTTTTATAATGCCTTCCTCCCACCCCTCAACAACACCCCCATTTATCTAGTGGTAACCACTGACCTGGTTTTGGTCAGTATAGAATAGTTTGCATTTAAAAAATTATGTAAGTTAAATAGTGCATAATATATTCATTTTTGTTTGGCTTTTTTCATCCACAATAATTTGTTGAGATTCATAAATATTTTTGCGTGTATCGGTATGGTTATACCTGTTGAGTTGCTATTTAACTTTATTAATTTTTTCATGAATGTACACAAGAGGTAATCTGATTCACAGTCAAATTTCTTACAGTAAATAAGAAGTGAGTAGGCTCTTGCCCCAGATCCTATCCCTGGAATGACACGAGGAAGTCCACCGTAGCTGGACATTCCGTGGAGGAGGACACTGAGAACAATGGATTTTCTCCATTTTTATACAGGAGAGAGACAGCTATCTATCTCCATCCAGAAAGAACAGAAAAAGAAAACTTCTGCTCCTTTGAGATGGAATGGAAGGGATCCTGGGTTCGCACATATCTTTTTAATATGTAAATATGTCTTCCAAAAGCTACATAAATGCAAATATCTCTGACTTTCACAACTTAGAAATCGGTCCAAAGTCTGGGATTCATACTTTTTGAAAGGTAAATACCTATCAAAGTAATGCTTGCCAGACAATTTTTTTCAAGTCATCCTCCACTCCTATTCAGAACTTTTCTTGAGAAGGGTTGGGTGCAAGAGTGACAAAAGCTTTTCAAAGAAAAGCTTTTTCATATAAATTAAACAGAGTTAAGTCTGTATCTTGTAAACCCTTTTCCAGTTCATCAGACTTGGGGTCATTGTTAGGAGAAAGAAAGATACAACATGATCAGGGCAAAATAAAAAGCATTCAAAATATTTCAAAATTGATTTATATCATCCCCATCATCCACAATGGTGTGTTAGACGCATGCTCCTGTGTTCTGGACTCTTGTCAGTTGGTGGCAAAGTATGGATTGGATATTAATTCTTTTCGAGTACTGCCTTGATTTCTGGTTCCAGCTTCTGTTAGTTTAATGGTCTGACCATTCAGTGATCTCTGTAAATAGATTCATGGTTCATAAAGATCTTGTCTCTGTTGAGTAAAAGACAGAAAACCTCATTAAACTCTTTTGTCAATTTTAAGTTTAAATTAATTAATAATTCATTTCCACAAAAGAAGCACAGCTCTTTGATATTGTGCAGTGAGTTTTTAAATTCTCTGCTGAAATGTTAAAGTTAAAACTAAAAACTCTGTGTCTATACCATATGATTTATCTTTTTCTTTTTTTGTAAAATTAGAAATACTTAAGCAACCTTACAGCAATATGCATGCACTGTCTTTTTTTTTAAAAGTAGGATATCTTGTGTAAAAGTACGATATGTGTCTGGGAGTATGTAATATTTTCCCATCTCCACGTAGTATTATCAAGTTTTATTATAAAATCTATTAAAGGAGCTAAAACTGCAAAATTCTTAAGAAAAAACATAGAGGTGACTCTTCAGGAAATTGAAATTGGCTATGGCTTCTTAGATATTTCACCAAAAGCAGAAGCAACAAATGAAAATTGGACATCAACAAAATTAAAGATTTTTTGCATCAATTTTTAATTGAGATATAATTGACATATAACATATTAGTTTAAAGTATACAACATGATGTGATATTTATATATGTTGTGAAATGATCACTACAGTGTCTAGTTAGCATCCATCACCATACATAGTTACATTTTTTTTCTTGTGATGCGGACTTATTTAATAACTGGAAGTTTGTACCGTTTGATCCCCTTCATCCATTGCTCTGGCAGCCATCAATCTTCTCTGTATCTGTGAGTTTTGTTTGTTGTTGTTGTTATATATTTAATTCCACATATAAATGAGATCATTTGGTATTTGTCTTTTCCTCTCTGACATATCACTTAGCATAATGCCCTCAAGGACCATCCATGTTATTGCATGTTGTGTAGGATGTAAGGTAGTAGTGCAGTTTCATTTTTTGTGTGTGGTTGTCCAGTTTTCCCAACACTGTTTATTGAAGAAACTGTCCTTTCCTCATTGTATATTCTTGGCTCCTCTGTCATAAACTAATTGATCATAATTGTGTGGATTTATTTCTGGGCTCTCTATTCTGTTTCATGTATCTCAATTTTTAAAGAATACCTTTTCATACATTTTTATCCTACTTGGCCATGTTCCTTCTAAACTAATTTGGGTTTACTGATTGAATAATCTAGCATTGCTTCTGCTTAATGTTTAAGATTATAAAATAGGTAAATTTGTAATAAAATTGAATCATTATTCTGACAAATATTATTTCAAAAGTAATTATTATATTTTGTAGTATGTCAGCTTGAAGATGATCTCCCAAATCTTCAGGTAACTGAAGACCTTAAACTGATGCTAAATTTATTTAAATAATGTATATTTGTTAGATACTAAGATAATTTTTAAGAAAGATAAAATACTGAAACTTCAATTACTAGACTTAATTTTAGGTTTATTTACTTTTTGCCTCAGTATTCATATGGTAGAGGATATCCTCTATGGTATGGATTATTATATATATTATATATATGTTTTATATATATGTTACACTATAATATATGTAATATACCTTTATATACAGATATATATATTTCTTAATGAAAATGTTCATTTTTGCTGCTTTTAGATGATGTACTAGAAAGATGGTTTATAGATATAGAGTATTTTGGAAGGTTCATGGAAAGGGAATTTTATTTGTCAGTGTCAAAGTTGGCTAACTTTTGATAGGCTTATTTAAAATATTTTCAAAAAGAATTTTAGCATCAAATATCATACTAATGGAAATCTAAAGTTTTGTTTTCTTTCTGCTAAAACAACACAATTTTCTTGAAGTATTGGCCTACTCTCTTCTAATTTACATTTTAAAAAGTGAGGTGATATTCACATAACAGAAAACTAACCATTTTAAAGTAAATTTTTAGTGCAATTTAGTTTGTTCATAATGTTGTGCAACTGTTAACACTATGAAGTTCCAGAACATTGTCACTGACACAAAAGAAAACCCTTTGTCACACCCTATTTCCCTCTCCCCCCAACTCTTGGCAACCACTAATCACTTTTCTATATTATGATTTTGCCTTTTCTGGATATTTTATACAAATGGAATCGTGATATGTAGCCTTTTGTGTCTGGCTTCTACTTAGAATGAAGTTTTCAAGGTTCATCTATGTTGTATATCATATATCAATATTTCATTCTATTTATGGCTGAATATTCTTTATAACTGAATATGGATATACCACATATTTTTATCATTCCTCTGTGGATGAAATTTGTGATGTTTTCACCTTTGGCTATTGTAAATAGTGCTACTATGAATATTTATGTACAAGTTTTTGTTTGAACACGTTTTCAATTCTTTTGGCTAGATATCTAGGAGTGGAATTGCTGGGTCATGGGATAATTCTATGTTTAACTTTAGAGGAACCACCACACTGTTTTCCACGGTGACTGATCCATTTTACATTCCCAGCAGCATTGTACAAGGGTTCCACATTTTTTCTCTGTATAGCTGTCTTAGTATATGTGAACTGGTATCACATTGTGGTTTTGATTTGCCTTTTCCTAAGGATTAGGATGTTGAGCATCTTTTCATGTGCTTTCTAGACATTTGTATCTCTTCTCTGGAGAAACATCTGTTCAAGTCCTTTGCCCATTTTTAAATTGGGCTGTTTCTCTTTTTTTTATTTTTGCTGTTGAGTTTTGAGAGTTTTTAATAGAGTCTGGATACTAGATCCCTACAAGTTATGATTGCAAATATTTTCTTCTATTCTGTAAAGTATCTTTTCACTTTATTGATAGTGATCTTTGATGCAAAAAATCTTTAATTTTGATGAAGTCCAATTTTCATTTTTTGCTTCTGCTTTTGGTGTCTTATCTAAGAAGCTGATACCAATTTCAATTGTATGAAGATTCACCTCTATGTTTTTTCTTAAGAATTTTGTAGTTTTAGCTCTTATATTTAGGTCTTTGATCCATATTGAGTTCGTTTTTTTTTAAAGGCTTTTTTTTTTTTTTTTGGTGTGGACCATGTTTAAAGTCTTTATTGAATTTATAATATTGCTTCTGTTTTATGTTTTGGTTTTTTGGCCCCAAGGCATGTGGGATCCTAGCTCCTCAACTGGGGATCGAACCCATACCTCCTGTATTGGAAGGCACAGTCTTAACCACTGGACTGCCAGGGAAGTCCCTGAGTTAGTTTTTGTATGTGGTGTTTGGTAAGGGTCCAACCTCATTCTTTTAACATGGATACCCAGTGTCCAAGCACCATTTGTTGTAGAGGCTATTTTCCCCCATTGAGTATTCTTGGCACCCCTGTCTAAAATCAGTTGACCATAAATGTATGGGTTTATTTCTGGATTTTCAACACTACTCCATTGTTTTATAGGTCTGTCCTTATGCCAGTACCACATTATTTTGATTATTCTGTCTTTGTATAAAGTTTGGAAATCAGGAAGTCTGAGTCCTCCAATTTTGTTCTTTTTCAGTAGTATTTTGGCTATTGCTGTTCCTTGCAATTCCATATGAATTTCAGGATTAGTTTTTCAATTTCTGTGAAAGAGGCCATTGGGCCTCTTGATATGATAGGAATTGCATTGAATCTGTAGATTTCTTTCGGAATTATTAACATTTTAACAATATTATGTCTTGTGCTCCATGAACATAGGATATCTACTTGGGCCTTCTGTAATTTATATCAAAAATATTTCATAGTTTTCAGTGTAGAAGACATTTATCATGAGTAAATTTATTCCTCAGTATTGCTTTTTTTAAAGATTGATTGATTTGCTGCATTGGATCTTCATTGCTGCACGTGGGCTTTCTCTAGTTGTGGCAAGCAGGGGCTACTCTTCGTTGTGGTGTGCAGCCTTCTCATTTTGGTGGCTTCTCTTGTTGCAGAGCATGGGCTCTAGGCATGCAGGCTTCAGTAGTTGTGGCTCACCGGCTCTAGAGTGCAAGCACAATAGTTGTGGTGCACGGGCTTAGTTGCTCCACAGCATGTGGGATCTTCCTGGACCAGGGCTCAAACCCGTGTCCCCTGCACTGGCAGGCAGATTCTTAACCACTGTGCCACCAGGGAAGTCCCTCCTCAGTATTCGTGTAAATGCTGTTGTAAATAGAATTGTTTCCTTAATTTCTTTTCTGAGTTTTCACTGCTAGTGTAAATAAATACAACTGGTTTTTTGTTTGTTAATCTTGTAATCAGCAACTTTATTGAGTTTATTTTTTAGCTCTAGTAATAATTTGTGAAGAAAAAAAAGAAAAAAAATTTGTGGATTAGTTAGGGTTTTCTAAATATAGGATCATGTTATCTGTGAAGAGGTAGTTTTGTTTATTCCTTTTAAATATGAATGCATTTTATTTCTTTTTCTTGCTTAATTGTTCCAGCTTTAATTTTCAGTGAAATTTTGAATTGAAATTGTGAACATGGGCTTCTTGTCTTGTTCTTGAACTTATGGGGAAAGCTTTTTGCCTTTCATCATCAAGTATGATGTTAGTTGTGGTTTTTTTCAAAAATGCCCTTTAGGTTGTTGAAGAGATTCCCTTCTATTCCTACTTTGTTAGGTGTTATTTTTTTCATTCTTAGATGGATGTTAGATATGTCAATTGCTTTCTTTGCATCAGTTGAGATGATCGTGCTTTGTTTCCTCATTTTATTAATACAGTATATTACATTGACTAATTTTCATATGTTGAACCACCTTTACATTTCTGGGATAAATACCATGTGGTAGTGGCATATTATCCTTTTAATATACTTCTGGATTAGATTTGCTAGTATTTTATTGAGGATTTTTGCATTTACATTTATAACTGATATTAGTCTATAGTTTTCTTGTGAAGTCTTTGTCTGATTTTGGTATCAGGGTGATGTTGGCCTCATGGAACGAGTTAAGAAATGTTCTGTCCCCTTCTATTTTTTTGGAAGAGTTTCAGAGGGATTGGTGTTAATTCTTCTTTAAATATTTGGTAGAATTCACTAGTGATTCTATCTGGTCCTGGGCTTTTTCTGTTAGCAAATTATTGTTTATTGATTCAGTATCTTGTTATGGCCCCATTCAGGTTTTCTGTGTCTTTCTGAGTCATTTTTAGTAGTTTGTATGCTTCTAGGAATTTGTCTGTTTTGTCTAGGTTATCTTATCTGTTGATGTAAAATTATTCATTGTATTCAGAATTCTTTTTACTTCTATAAAATAATTAATGATGTCCCCTCTTTTATTGCTGATTTTGGTAATTTGAGTCTTCTCTCTTCTTCCTTAAACAGTCTAGCAAAAGGTTTGTCGATTTTGTGGATCTTTTGAAAGAATCAGCTTTTGAATTGGGGGGGGGGTGTATTTTCTTTGTTTATCTCTTTGATCCTGATTATTTTCTTCATTCTGCTAGTTTTGTGTTTAGCTTACTCTTCTTTTTCTAGTTCCTTCAGGCATAAAGTTAGGTTAGATCTTTCTGTTTTGTTAAGAGACCCACTTTCAGCTTCAGGTTCAGAGGATTCATTGGCAGAATAACCACTGCACACTTTAATAAGCAAGAAATAAGGAAATTTATTATATTAGTAGTAAGAGTATAAGGACAAGTTATATGCATACATATATATATATAGAGAGAGAGAGAGCGAGAGAGAGAGAGAAATAAATATACATATATCACCAATTTGGTAGAACTAGCAAGACCACCAAATTGGGAAAACAAGCAACATCCTTAACCTTGGAGAATTTGCACCACCAAGTTGGGAGAATAAGCAACATCACCAACCTGGGAGAATCTGCATCACCAATTTGGGAGAACAAGCAATATGTAGAGAGAGATGAAAGCGCATACATCACCAATTGGGGGAACACCTACATCCAGATCCAAGCAATACTGGGAAGTCTCTGGAGCAGCAATCTGGAGTCCCAGTTGGGAAGGTCCTGGGCAGTGCATTCACCCCATGGGTGAGACTTCAGAGTGCCACTCAAAGGAGTCCTGCTTTTAATGCCAAGCCACAAGCTGATAGTCATCAGCTTATGTGCAAATATGCAGCTCTGGCTATTATCATAAATGCTTTGATACTTGAGTCGTAAGTCTCAGAATGTTTGCTGATCTCCAGGAACTGGCCAGATTCCCAAGGCCCAGGAAGCTTCATGACTTAATCCTTTCCTTATCTGTTGGTTCCTAAGACTTGCTAGCACCGTTTCTGCAGGCCTGCATGAAGTCCAGCAGTTTATTATGTAGCTCTTTTTAGGATGTTTGCCTGTGAAGTCTGAACAAGACTATTAATTTTCCCAACATTCAGCCTAAGGATTCTGTAGGCTGAAGAGCATAAGAATAAGGTAAAGTCTCTAGAAATTTTTCTAATGTGATAAGCCAACGATTTCATATAGTCAATGAAAACAATTTAATCAGGATTATCAACAATGGGTTAAATAGTGCAGAGAACAATTTTTTAGTAGTGGAAGAGTGAGTAAAGAAAAGCTCCCACCAAGAATGAGAAGTATGCTTTTGGACATTAATACCTACATCCATTAGTTTGTTAGCTGCAATAGTAGTAGCAATAGAATGTTCTAATAAAGTATGATTGCACTTATTTATAAACTTTTGTAATTCTGTTGCTCCTCGTAGGATTTTATGTAGTGGTTCTAATGGCAAGCTAATATTGGGAACAGGTAAAGTAGGAGTTAATAGCTGAGTCCACCACAATTGTTCTTTCTCAGAAGAGAAATAGTATATGGTTCCCTTCCAATATAAATGATCTACATGTGCTAGAGAAAATGGGACCTCCAGCTGATAATTAGAGGTCATATTTACATCGTTGGTTACAAAAAAAATAAATTGGGAATGACTTCAAAAAACATATTATAAGATTGAAGAAAAATAGTCCATTCGCAGTAATTTATCGAGTTTTTCAACAAGCAGGGTTCCCAGATAGGAGAAGTCTGGCTGCACAGCAGTCCTTTGGCAGCTCTCTCGTAGTCCATCAATGAGTAGGTGTTATTATTGAAATACAAATAATTTCCTGTAAAATGGGGTAACCAATATTCTTCCCCAAATACATGAAATTGACACATAGGAGTTTTAGTTGTTATGTTATAATGTAATATAGTCCCAATACACCAAGTTTCCTCACATCTAGTTTTCCCTTTGGGGACTAATATCCAATGATCTTTAGGTATCAATTCTTTAAATATGTTTTCCACGCATATACGTTGGTAGACATCAATATTTCTTGGGCTTTATCTTTTTGAGCAAGATAATACAGTGCTTGTATAGAACATACAGTCCAATTAAATATTTTAATTATGCGTACAGCTTGATCTAATCTAATGAAGCATTGAACAGTTGTAAGAAATTTCATCATAACTTAAACTGAGTTCATGTGGTCTGAGAGTAGTAGGCATCCATTTGGCAGTAACAGTTAGTGCTTGGGCTATATCCTTACCAGTAGTCTAAATGCTAAAGTTTCTACATCAATAGAGTTTACTAGGCCTATTCCAGTGCCAGTAGCCCAAAACAGTATTATACCATGCTCGTTTTATTCTGCATTTGGGTTGAGCAGGAAAGGTAATATTAAAATGTAATACGAATTTTTGGTAATGTTGGCTTACCTGAGAACATGATTGAGGAATCTTAACAAGCAAATGAGATGTGACATTGGGATGAGAACCTAAGATAGTAACAAGATCCACCCAGGTACCTCTTCCTTTAATCTGTGAACTATTGAAACACACTAATAAAGAAACCTATGTTAAGGATACATTTTGTGTAACATTTCCATTGTATATCTGTAAATTAGTATCTTTCTTACAAGAATCTATACTGTCCGACACTTGTTGATTAACAGTATTAGAGAGAGAAACCTTTGATGTGTTACAACACACAATGGATACGTTAGGTTTCAATTCAACCATGAGGGAAGAAGAATTAGTAGAATGTACAAAAACTGGAGTCCAAGGGTTACTAGGGTCACCTGTCTGAATGGACAGGTTCTGTTCAAAAAAAGTCAGTTTTACAATTGGGCAAGCCTGGATCGAGGGGCAGGTAAAATTGTCCTGAGTTCTGTTCTGAGTTGAATTCTTCCATCTCCAGATCCCCCATCTGGATGAATATGTTGAGTCATCCTTGTGATAGAGTATTTGAACTGCAGTTGAAGCTTGGGTTAAAATCCATATTACAGTCTGACTTCCAAAAGTAATCTATTCACGAGAAAAACAATTGGTTAATGACACATATTTCCAGTTTTCTTGTCCAGGGATCATCACCAACACAGTGCTATCCTTTCCCTGTGCAATTACATCAGCAGGTATAGGAGGACTGTTAGGTTGCTTCACCCAGGCTTTGGCTCCAATTGAATTGTATTCTGTTGTGGATACAAATCCTCCATCTCCCCGGACAGTTAACAGAGTAGGGGGTTCTTCTTTCTTTACTTTTCCAATAAGGTAAGGGAGAATAGTAGTTGCATGACCCTATCATGTTTTTTAATGAACAAATCATCATTACCTTCATTCTGTAAAATTATTTTAATTTCTCCCTGATAATCAGGATCAGTTATTCCCCCTTGGATACAAATACCTTTGAGGACTAGACCGTTCTTTTTTTTTTTTTAATGGATATAATCTGATATTATAATCTTTTTTTTTTAGCTCTTTATTGGAATATAATTGCTTTACACTCTTGTACCAGCTTTTGAGGTACACCAAAGTGAATCAGATGTATTTATACATATATCCGCATATCCCCTCCCTCCCGCGACTCCCTCCCATCCTCCCTATCCCAGCCCTCTAAGTCATCACCCATCGTTAAGTTGATCTCCGTGTTATGCAGCAACTTGCCACTAGCTATAACGTAAATGCCCATCAACAGATGAATGGATAAAGAGGTGGCACTTATATATAGTGGAATGTTACTCAGCCATAAAAAGGAATGAAATGGAGTTATTTGTAGTGAGGTGGATGGACCTAGAGACTGTCATACAAAGCGAAGTAAACCAGAAAGAGGAAAACAAATACCGTATGCTAACTCAGGACAGTTTTTATTGATTTCATTTTCTTCTTGTGAATGGGCCATACTTTGTTTTTTTATATGCCTTTAAATTTCTGTAGAAAACTTAGCATTTTGTATATTATAATACCGCAACTCTGGAAGTCAGCATTTCCTCCCCTCTCCAGCATTTGTTGTTGCTGCTTGTTGTGAGTTGTGGTTATTTCTTTTTAAGTGACTTTTTGAAGCTACCTTTGTAAAGACCATACTCTGTCATATGTTGTCACTAACATATTTACTATGTTAGGTTAGTGGTCAAGAAGTTACTTTAAAAATCTTTTTATTTCGGTAAATATATATATAACATACAGTTTACCATTTTAACCAGTTTTAAGTGTACAATTCAGTGGCATTGATTACTTTCTCAGTTTTATGCCACCATTAGTACTATTTATTTCTAAAACTCAGCTATTGAGTTGACAAATATTTCCTTAAATGCTTAAAACCCCCCAGAAAAATGTCTTAGATTTTGCAGATCAGCTCTGTGCTAGCAAACTCATTCAGTGCTTATCCATACAATTTAAAACTCTGCTTTGTCTTCACTTTCTGCTTTCACAGAGCCTAAATATCATCAAGAGGTCGAAGCTTTGGGTCTTCTCATGTATTATCTGAGCATACATCCAACTGTAGGTATCTTCATGAACTTGTAGATTTTCCATTGTTTATGAGACTTTTTCACATTCCTTCTTCCCCCATGCATATCTTCTCTGTCTTCCTATCAGGTATTTCTGTCTGTTGCTTGTCCTGTTTGGTATCACTTGCCCGAGATGTTTGTGTATAGTATATTTGCCTTTAAATTCTTTTGACAACACTTCCCAGGAGATCACTGCAGCCGTGAGAAGGTTCTGTGGTGGGCAAAAAAAAAGCAAGCCCCTGTAACTATCATTTATGGAGCCAGCAGACAGATCAAAATACATAATTATAGTTCTTTAAGAAAATGTTCCATATTTTCCCTTCTGGCACAAGTTAAAAGTTCCATGAATTCACCAAGCTAGTAATGAGAGATGGTACATGGGTACATCACAATACCACAGTGCTCTCAGAAAATTTAGTAGCTTCTTTCCTCATTCAGCATTAGAGTGGTTGTTTTACATTAGATTACAGAGTTCTGAAAAAGTTGATTCTGACAATTTTTCCTCATTGCTAGATTGAAGGGATAGAGTTTTTCAAATCTCTACACTGACATTTTTGGTAACATCATCGTTTCACATTTGAAAAAGCTAAATTTCTTTTCCATTGTGTTACCTCCTATATTTCCTTTAAAATATTTTTATTGTCTCTTTGGTCAAACAGGAAGCCAAGTATTATTTCTCAGTAACCCATGATCCTATTTTAATCATGTGTTCAATTTTTCTGACAACTTGTGATATTTTGCCTTTTGTTATGGGCTCAGTTTTGTTCTCCCAAATATTTATGTTGAAGACCTAACCTACAGTACCATGGAATGTGACTGTACTTGGAGATAGAATCTGTAAATAGATAATTAAGATTAAATGGAGTGGGCCCTAAATCAATATGATTGTTGTCCTTCAAGAAGAGGAGATTAGAACACAGACACCCACACAGAGGAAAGGCTGTGTGAAGACACAGGGAGAAGGCCACGTACAAGCCAAGGAGAGGGGCCCTCAGAAAAAAACAAACAACCCTGCTGACACCTTGATCTAGGACTTCTAACCTGCAGAACTATGAAGAAGTAAATTTTTGTTGTTTAAGCCACCCAGTCAATGGTACATTGTTATAGCAGCCCTCAGAAATTAATACACAATCTCCAAATTAAAATTGAATCCTAAATCATATATCTTTTACACCTAAACCTGTCTTTGAGTTGTCTCAGAATGCCCCCTGGAAAATCAAAAGTTGTTGTTCTTTCATCTTTAAAAAGAGAAGTGTTATTGGTCTGCTCTATTTCCTTGCCTTCTTCTTCGAATGACAGACTCCTTTGCTTTTTGTTATTAGGTTTTGTCTTTATCTTAGTTCTAATTATAATTGTTTGATTTCATTTTGGGGATCTTCAGTCTATCTGGTTGTTCTCTTGCTCTTTGTTATATTTGCTCCATGTGGCTATTTGGTCACAATTTTTTTTGGTCCTCATTTTCACAATTTCCCTGGTTGTTTTTGTTTGTTTTTGTTTTTAATTTTTGTTGGTTTTCTATTTACTTCTTTGATACATTCTGGGGTTCTTCTGTCAAGTTGTTCTAGTGCTTTATGTTCTATTGGTTTCTGCTTTTGTGTTTCCTGTGTGTGTATGTGAATCCTTGATACAGTATTTATTTGTTAGACTTAACCTTTTACCATTAGCCTGGGGCTTGGATAGTCTTTTTGAATCCACTTTACTGCCAGGACATGTGGCCTCTGAAGTCTGGATTCCTCAACCAGAAGTCATCAGAGACTCTGGGGAGGGAGGACAGAGTCCAGGACTAGACCACTAAACATTCCTCACACACAGGGAAGATTAACCACAGAGAATTCTCACGGAGGCTAATATCAGAGTCTAAGACCCAGCTTTGCCCAACTGCCTGCAACTGCTAGTGCTGGATACCTCACACCAAACTACAAACAAGACAGGAACACAAACGCACCCATCAGCACAAAGACTACCTAAAGCCATGTTAAGCTCACAGATACCTTAAAACACACCACCTGACATGGCCCTGCTCATCAGAGGGAAAAGACTCAGATCCACACACCAGAAAGCAGGCACCAAGCCCTCCCACCAGGAAGCCTACTCAAGACACTGGACCAACCCCACCACAGGGGGAAGAGAGCAGAAACAAGAGGAATTACTACTAGGCAGCATAGGGAAAGGAGACAGCAAATACTATAAATTAGACAAAATGAGAAAACAAAGAAACACCTTGCAGGCAAAGGAGCAAGATAAAAACCCACAAGACCAAATAAATGAAGAGGAAATAGGAAAATTTCCTGAAAAAGAATTCATAGTAATGATAGTAAAGATGATCCAAAATCTCAAAAACAAAATAGAGAAAATACAAGAAACAGTTAATAAGGACCTAGAAGAACTAAAGGGCAAACAAACAGTAATGAATAACACAGTAACTGAAATTGCAAATATTCTAGATGGTATAAACAGCAGAATAATGGAGGCAGAAGGACGAGTAAGTGAATTGGAAGATAGAAGGGTGGAAATGACTGCCACAGAGCAGGAAAAAGAAAAAAGAATAAAAAGAATGGAAGACTGTCTCAGAGACCTCAGTGACAACATTAAGCACAACAACATTTGAATCATTGGCATCCCAGAAGAAAAAGAAAAAAAGAATGGGTCTGCTAAAATATGTGAAGGAGTAGTAACATGTGACACCACAGAAATACAAAAGATCATGAGAGACTACTACAAGCAACTATATGCCAATAAATTGGCTAACCTGGAAGAAATGGATCAATTCTTAGAAAAGTACAATCTTCCAAGCCTGAACCAGGAAGAAATAGAAAATCTCAACAGACCAATAACAAGCACTGAAATTGTGACTGTGATTAAAAATCTTACAACAAACAAAAGTCCAGGGCCAGATGGCTTCAAAGGCGAATTCTATCAAACATTTAGAGAAGAGTTATCACCTATCCTTCTCAAACTCTTTCAAAATACAGCAGAAGGAGGAACACTCCCAGACTCATTCTACGAGGCCATCATCACCCTGATACCAAAACCTGGCAAAGATGTCACAAAAAAAGAAATTTAGAGGCCAATATCACTGATGAATATAGATGCAAAAATCCTCAACAAAATACTAGCAAACAGAATCCAACAGCACATTAAAAAGATCATACACCATGATCAAGTGGGGTTTATCCCTGGGATGCAAGGATTCTTCAATATATTCAAATCAATCAATGTGATACATCATATTAACAAAGTGAAGGATGAAAACCATATGATCATCTCAATAGATGCAGAAAAAGCTTTTGACAAAATTCAACATCCATGTGTGATAAATACTCTGCATAAAATGTGCATAGAAGGAAATTACCTCCACATGATAAAAGCCAAATATGACAAACCAACAGCCAACATCATTCTCAATGGTGAAAAACTGAATGCATTCCCTCTAAGGACAGGAACATAGTTTTGAAAGTGTTAGCCACAGCAATCAGAAAAGAAAATGAACGAAAAGGAATCCAAATTGGAAAAGAGGTAAAATTGTCACTCTTTGTTGATGACATTGTATTATACTTAGAAAACCATAAAGATTCTATCAGAAAACTGCTAGCACTAATTGATGAACTCAGTAAAGTGGCAGGATACAAAATTAATGCACAGAAATCTTTTGCATTCCTATTCACTAACAATGAAAGAGCAGAAGGAGAAATTAAGGAAGCACTCCCATTTACCACTGCAACACGAAGAATAAAATACCTAGAAATAAACCTGCCTGAGGAGGCAAAGACCTGTATGCAGAAAACTATGACACTGATGAAAGTAATCAAAGATGATACAAACAGACGGAGGGACAAACCATGTTCTTGGATTGGAAGAATGAACATTGTGAAAATGACTATCCTACCCAAAGCAATTTACAGATTCAACGCAATTCCTGTCAAATTACGAATGACATTTTTCACAGAACTAGAGCAAGCAATTCTGCAATTCCTATGGAAATCCAAAAGACCCCGAATAGCCAAAGCAATCTTGAGAAGGAAAGATGGAGTTGGAGGAGTCAGGCTCCCTGACTTCAAAGTATACTACAAGGCTACAGTTATCAAGACAGTATGGTACTGGTGCAAAAACAGAAATATGGATCAATGGAATAGAACAGAGAGCCCAGAGATAAACCCACACACATTTGGGCACCTTATCTTTGACAAAGGAGGCAAGAATATAAAATGGAAAAAAACACAACCTCTTTAATTAGTGGTGCTGGGAAAATTGAACAGCTATATGTAAAAGAATGTAATGAGAACACTTCCTAACACCATACGCAAAAATAAACTCCAAATGGATTAAAGACCTACATGTAAGGCCAGACACTATAAAACTCCTAGAGGAAAACATAGGCAGAACACTGTGTGACATCTATCAAAGCAAGATCCTTTTTGACCCACCTCCTAGAATAATGGAAATAAAATCAAGAATAAACAAATGGGACCTCATGAAACTTAAAAGCTTTTGCACAGCAAAAGAAACCATAAACAAGACAAGAAGACAACCCTCAGAATGGGAGAAAATATTTGCCATTGAAGCAATGGACAAAGGATTAATCTCCAAAATATACAAGCAGCTCATGGAGCTTAATACCGAAAAAGCAAGTAACCCTATCCACAAATGGGCAGAAGACCTAAATAGACAGTTCTCCAACAAAGACATGCAGATGGCCAACAAACACAGGAAAAGATGCTCAACATCACTAATTATTAGAGAAATGCAAATCAAAGCCACAATGAGGTATCACCTCACACCAGTCAGAATGGCCATCATCAAAAAACTGGAAACAATAAATGCTGGAGAGGGTTTGGATAAAAGGGAACCCTCTTGCACTGTTGGTGGGACTGTAAGTTGGTACAGCCACTATGGAAAGCAGTTTGGAGGTTCTTTAAAAAACTAAAAATGGAATGACCAAATGACCCAGCAATCCCCCTACTGGGCATATACCCTGAGAAAAGCATAACCCCCCCAAAAAAAAATGTACCACAATATTTACTGCAGCACTATTTACAGTAGCCAGGATATGGAAGTAACCTATATGCCCATCAACAGATAAATGGATAAAGAAAATGTGGCACATATATACAAGAGAATATTACTCAGCCATAAAAAAGAATGAAATTGAGTTATTCGTAATGAGGTGGATAGACCTAGAGTGTGTCATACTGTGTGAAGTAAGCCAGAAAGAGAAAAACAAATACCGTGTGCTAACTCATAAATATGGAATCAGTGACAGGGCAAGAATAAAGATGCTGATGTAGAGAATGGACTCGAGGACACGGCGGGGGGGTGGGGGGCGCAAAGGGGAAGCTGGTTCGAAGTGAGGGAATAGCATTGACCTATATACACTACCAAATGTAAAATCGATAGTGCATGGGATTTTCCTCCATAACATAAGGAGATAAACTCGATGATGGGTGATGACTTAGAAGGCCAGGATAGTAAGGGTGGGAGGGAGTGGTAGGAGGGTGGGGATATGGAGATATATGTATAAATACAGCTGATTCACTTTGTTGTACAGGAAAAACTGCTACAATAGTGTAAAGCAATTCTGTTCCGATAAAGAGCTTAAAAAATGAGAGGTGTTATAAATAATTAAGTTTATTTGATATGTTACAGTTGATGAGTTTCATGGAAGTCATTGATAACTCATAAGAAATACTTAGTATTCCCTAGGTTAAATTGGTATAGGTAAAATATTAGTATATATTTCACAAATCGTATGCTTTATGGAAAATTTGTAGAGACTTGTCATTGCCCTTGCTGACTGTGATATATTTCTATTTGTCATTGTCCTGGTACTGCTTTTCCTGATATTAGACAACTACATTATATTTTTATATTCTTTCAGTTTTTGTTTTAAATGTTAATGTGGTCACAAGTTAACATTTCTTTAATTTCTTTCATTTGAATCTAGCATATTCAAGGCCAGTATTTTTCCATCAGGGGTTCTTGTTACTCACCTATGGAGTTTTGCTAATATGCAGATGTTTAGAACCTACATCAGACTTACAGAAGCTCTTTATCTGATAATCTTGATGTGTGCTACTTGTATATTTGGTATATTCATGATATAGTATATTGGATTATTAAATGTTATATGTCAATAAGTTTTCTTTGAAAAATTATGTTTATTTTATTAATCAGATGTAATGGTCACTGTCTTCTTTGAAAATTGGGCTAATCATGTTTATAAATTTTTTTCTAAAACGTTAAAAGTTGACTTTATCTTGTTTTGCATGCTACACAAACAACCAAATTTGCTTGGCATATGCGTTATTGTTTTAGTGAACTCTCATTAGATTTTCACTTTTGAGAATTATTAGTCATAAATTACTCACAGCCACTTTAAACCTTTTGTTTCTACAGATAGTTTTTGCTTTCTCTGATGCTTCTTTGAAAGCTCTTGTAATTTGCTAAGGGCCTGAGTGCTTTGTATTCAATTGAAGGACTGTCTCATAGCCCTGTGGAAAGGACTGTGTATGCCAGGTGTATTTGGGCTCAGGCTTCTGATAGTATCATTTAAAAAACTTTGAAACTGTACTTGTGGAATGCATCAGGATTTTCAGTGCTCTAGTCAAGAAGCAGATATCAGGAGACTACTAACAAAAGATTGATTAGAACAAGAATTCATTACTATGATGGAATGAACTGATGAGGGATGGTTGTGGCTTTTATTTTTATTTCTTCAAATACTGTTGATGTTTTAATGTTATTTTTTTTTTAATTTAAGAAACCTTTTCCTTTTTTCTTAAGCTATCTACAAATTATAGTGATTATGTACATTGTGCTTTTGTAAACAGAAATGAACAATTTATCTTTTCTCCTTGCCTGACCTTTCCCTAATTCAGAAACTCTTATTTGGGTATTATTTTTATGGCGATATAATTACTTTCATAGGTTCAACAAGACTCTTTCCTCCTTTTTAACAGGACATAATTGCAAACATTGGTTATGCAACCAAAGCCTTCTCTGGAATGTCATATTTGAAACCAGTGCTCATTTAGTCAGATGTGACCAAACTCTTTTTAAGGATATTAAAGGTTGGTTTAATGGAAGCACTGCTTACACAGCCCTAGGGGAAATGCCTTGGAACCTGACTTACGATTTCCAGTCTTTCAAGTGAATAAGGAAGGTCACTTTCTGGCAGGCCCAGGATAGTTTAGATATTTTGGCGACCCCTGGAGGAGAAGACTTCTCTTAAATTTTTAGGTAATAGGGGTGCAATCTGGTGGTGAATTTTTGGCTTAGCTTTCCTATCCTCAATAGGCTGTTTTAAAAAAAAAAAAAATTTTTTTTTTAAGCAGTTTTAGGTTCACAGCAAAATTGAGGGTAAGGTACAGAGACCCATGTACACCCTGCCCCATACATGCATAGCCTCCTCCATGATAACATCCACCACCAGAGTGGTATATTTGTCACAATTGATGAGCCTATATTGATGCATCCTAATCATCCAAAGTCCATAGTTTATATTAGGGTTCACTCTTGTAGGGTTCATTCTATGGGTTATGAACAAATATATCCATGAATTTGGATAAGTATCCATCATTATAATATAATGAGTATTATACTATAGAGTGTTTTTACTGCCCTAAAAATCATGTATTCTGCCTACTCAGCCCATCCCTCCCAACCCCTGGCAACTACTGGTCTTTGTATTATCTCTGTGGTTTTGCCTTTTCCTGAATGTCATATAGTTGGGATCATACAGTAGGTAGGATTTTCAGGTTAGCATCTTTCACTTAGTAATATTCATTTAAGTTTTTTTCATATCTTTTCATGGCTTGATTGTTCATGTTCTTAGCACTGAATAATATTCCATTATCTGGATATACCACAGTTGATTTACCATTCATCTAATGAAGGATATCTTGATTACTTCTAAGTTTAACAATTATGAAAAAAGCTACTATTAATATCTCTCTGCAGGTTTTTTGTGTAGACATAAATTCAATTACATAAAAAATTCTATACATTTACTCCCCTCCCCATTTTTTGGTGTCACAATTACATATTTTTATATTGTATATTCATTAAGAAAATACTGTAGCTACACCTATTTTTAACCCTTTTGTCATTTAACCTGTGTACTAGAGTTCAAAGTGGTTTACACACTACCGTTTCAGTATTAAAGTGTTTTGAATTTGATTATATATTTACTTTTACTAGTGGATTTATACTTTCATATGTCTCCATGTTACTGGTTAGTATTCTTTAGTTTTAGCTTGAAGAATTCCCTATAGGGGTTCTTATAAGTCAGGTCTAGTGGTGATCCGTTTTGTCAGCTTTTCTTTGTTTGGGAAAGTATCTTTCCTTCATTTCTGAAGGACAACTTTGCTGGGTACAGTATTCTTGATTGATAATTTTTTCTTTGAGCATTTTGAATGTATCATCCCACTCTCTCCTGGACTGCCAGGTCTTTGCTGAGAAATCTGCTCATAGCCTTGTAGGGGTTTCCTTGTATGTGATGAGTCAATTTTATTTTGCTGCTTTTATTTTATTTATTATCCTTTTGGCCACACCACACAGTATGTGGGATCTTAGTTCCCTGACCAGGGATTGAACCCATGCCCCCTGCAGTGGAAGCATGGAGTCTTAACCGCTGGGCTGCCAGCAAAGTCCCTTTCTTGCTGCTTTTAAAATCCTGTCTCTGAGAGTTTGATTATAATGTTTCTTGGTGAGGATCTCTTTGGATTGAATCTGTTTTTTTTGGGCACACGGGCTTAGTTGCTCCGAGGCATGTGGGATCTTCCTGGAGCAGCGATCGAACCCATGTCCTCTGCATTGGCAGGCTGATTCTTAACCTCTGCCCCACCTAGGAAGCCCAACTTTCAGTTTCATAAACCTGGATGGCCATATCACTCCCCAGATTTGGGAAGTTTTCAGCCATTATTTCTTTAAATAAGTTTTTTGCTCTTTTCTCCCTCCTTCAGAACTCACATAATGTGAATATTGTTTCTTTTGATGATGTTCCATAGTTCATGGTTCTTTTTTTTTTAATTAATTTTTAGTTGTATTGGGTCTTCATTGCTGCTCATGGACTTTCTCTAGTTGTGGCGAGTGGGGGCTACTCTCTGGCCCCTCGTGCACAGGCTTCTCATTGTGCTGGCTTCTCTTGTTGCAGAGCACAGGCTCTAGGTGTTCAGGTTTCAGCAGTTGTGGCTCACAGGCTCTAGAGCACAGGCTCAGTAGCTGTGGCTCATGGGCTCAGTTGCTCCTTGGCCCTTGGGATCTTCCCAGACCAGGGATCAAACCTGTGTCCCCTGCATTGGCAAGTGGATTCTTAATCACTGCGCCATCAGGGAAGTCCCCATAGTTATTTAATCTTCCATTCTTATTTCTTTTTTTTCCCATTACCAGATAATATGAAGAGGTTTGTCTTCAAGTTTGCTGATTCTTTCTTCTGCTTGATTGAGCCTACTGTGAAGCTCTCTACTGTATTTTTTATTTCATTCACTGTATTCTTCAGCTCCAGAATTTCTGTTCAGTTATTTTAAATTGTTTCTTTTTGTTGATCTTCTCACTTTAGTCCATGCATTATTTTTCCTGAGTGCATTGAGTTGTCTATCTGTGTTTTGTTGACTCTCACTGAGCTTCCTTAAAGTAATTTTTTTGAAGTCTTTTTCAGATACTTCACAGATCTCTAGTTGTTTGGGTTCAGTTACTGGAAAATTATTGTGTTCCATTTATGGTGTCACATTCCCTTGCTTTTTCTTGTTTCTGTTGGCTTTGTGTTGATATCCATGCATTTGAGGGGGCAGTCACTTCTTCCAGCCTTTGTAGACTGGCTTCAGTGTAGTAAGACCTTCACCTGAAGGTGGCTATAGGGGCACAGTTGGGTGGGGTGCAGTGTCTCTGGTTCTGGGGAGGACACAATAGCATGTGTCCCCTCCATGCAACTCTGTCAGCTGAGGTCAATATCAGTGAAAACTGCAGTAGTCTTCTTTGGCCAAGACTGCAGAGGTCCTGTATGTGGCAGTGGTGGCTATGGCTATTGGGGTCCTCATTTTTGAAGGTTGCTGGGGTCCTCCTATTCTCCCTTTATTGCCTGTGGGAGATAACTCTAGCAGAGGGGATACCTCTTCACATCAGGTTTGGTGCACTGACACTCAGAGTGGGAGTAGAATTGAGGTTCTGGTATCAGGCATACACAGGAAGACCATTTTGCCTGGGTCTTGAGATGATGCTTGCTGTGGTGGTTGTGCCAGTGTCTGAAGTATAGGCATGTGCACATCTTCTGTGGAACTGGGTCTCTGGGTCCTGCCATAATGACTTGGGCCCCTAAGAAGAGGGACACAGAAGCAGCCAGGCCCAAGGATTATGAAGTGCAGCAGGCACTAGAACCTACAAGGCAGGATGCAACAGAAACACACCCTGAAGATGGCAGTTCAAAGTTATGACTCTAGCCCCAGGGAGCAGGATGCAGCACAGCAGCAGTATGGCCCCTGTGATGGAGTGTCAACACCCTGACTCAAGACACAGGGGATGGGGCACAGGGCAACAGCAGTACTCCCTGGTGATGGCAGGTGAATGTCATGACTTAGAACCCAGATGGTTGAGCACAGAGCAGTAGCTGTGATGATACCTACTATTTGGCGTTTGGTATCACACCCAGTTGTTAATGATGGGTCAAAGCTTTGACTTGGGACCCAGGAGTTAAGGGACAGAGCATGGCAACTCCAGTCTTGTAGATGGTGAGACACTATGGCATACCAGTTACAGAGAGTGGGACAGAGCAGTGAATGGGGCCCCTGGGGACGGGTCTTAACACAGCAAGAGCTCCAGCCTTAGGGAGGAGATGTAGCAGAGGGGACTTTGTGCAGCTCTGTCAGCTGGGTTCAGCATTGGTGAAGACTGTGGGGTCCTCAGTTAGCAAAGTCTGCAAACGGCCACAGTGGCAACTAGGCTTGCTGGGTTTTTCCTGCTCTCCTTTTACCCATGAGGTGAAATCCCTCTGAAGGGATCCCTCTTGGCACCAAGCTGCTCTGGACTCAGGGATGGGGGTATGCAGGTAAAATGCTTCCTATGCTTTTTCATGTGGCCATCCTTGGTTTTTAAGCTCCACAGGGTTTCTGCTCTGTAGTCCAGAACTTTTACAGAGTGTTTTTGTTGGTTTGTACTTGCTTATTTTTTGTTGTTTGTGGAGAGACAAGCATTGGGATCTCCTAGCCAATGCTCTTGCTGATGTCACCTGACCCATTTTCTAATTGGATTGCTTTGTAATATTGAGTTTCGAGAGTTCATTATATATTCTACATATGTTTTAGTATTTTTTCTGCCCCAGTCCCTATCTCCATTCTTTCTGGTACTCCAGTTGTATATATTTTGGTGCACTTAATTGTGTCCCACATTTTTGTGAGGCTCTGCTTGTTTCCCTTCATTCTTTATTCTTTTGTTCCACAATTTTTATAATTCAATCTCCAAGTTAATAATTCTTTCATCTTCCAGCTTTATTCTATTGTTGCTCCTCTTTAGTGATACTCTATATTTGATGAGACATTTCCATCATATGTTTCTTTACTTCCTTAAGCTTAGTTTCATATATATGTATATATAATGTATATTTATAATATATTTATAGTAACTGCTTTGAAGTCTTGATCCACTAAGTCTGACACCTGGGCCTTCTCAAACCAATTTCAGTGTCATGCTCTCTGTCTCGTTCATGTGACTCGTTTTCCTGTTTCTTTGCTTGTCTCATAATTTTTTTTTCTTGAAAACCGTGTATATTTTAGGATATATATTGTAGCAATTCTGAATAGAGTTCTCCCCGGACTTACTGTGTGTGATTTATTTGTTTAGTGGCATGGCTGGACTATTTCCTCAAACTTTATGTCCCCTGTAGCATGCACCCTCTAGTGTCACTCTTCAGAGGAAGTAGCCTTGGGCAAATAGATAGTCACCCTGGTATAATGATAGTTTTAGCAACAGTGCTATTGACAGCCTTTTTACTTGATTTTTCTGTAAGCCCTCTCTATCTCGTTTGGTATCACACCCAGCTGTTAGCTTTGAATAATTGCTGCCTGATTGCTTTATTAGTTTTTACAGTGCTCTGAGGAAATAATTGCTTGTCAGTCTGATCCTATTAAATTCTAGCCCCTTTGTAAGGATAGACTTTTTTTTTTTTAACTTCTGTGCCTTTATTTTTTTTTTTTTATTGAAGTATAGTTGATTTACAGTATTACATTAGTTTCAGGTATACAAATAGTGACTCAAAATTTTTATAGATTATACTTCATTTAAAGTTATTATAAAATATTGGCTGTATACCCTGTGATGAACAATATATCCTTGTAGCTTATTTATTTTATAGATTGTAGTTTGTACCTCTCAATCCTCTGTCCCCTCTTGCCCACCCCTCACTTCCTCTCCCACTGGTAACCACTAGTTTGTTCTCTATATCTGTGAGTCTATTTCTGTTTTGTATATTTATTCATTTGTTTTATTTTTTAGATTCCACATATAAGTGGTAGCATACAGTATTGTCTTTCTCTGTCTGATTTATGTCACTAAGCGTAATTCCCTCCAGGTCCATCCATATTTTTGCAAATGGCAAAATTTCATTCTGTTTTACAGCTGAGTAGTATTCTGTTGTATATATATACACCACAACTTTTTTTCTTTTTAGCTGTGTTGGGTCTTAGTTGAGGCATGCAGAATATTCATTGTGGCATGTGGGATCTTTCATTGTGGCACACGGGCTGTTTGCTCAGACGTTTGGGCTTCTCTCTAGTTGTGGTCTGTGGGTTTTCTCTTCTCTAGTTGTGGCTTGTGGGCTCCAGAGCACGTGGGCTCTGTGCTTTGTGGTATGTGGACTCTCCAGTTGAGGTGCGCAGCCTCAGTAGTTGTCACATGTGGGCTTAGTTTCCCCAGGGCACTTGGGATCTTAGTTCCCTGAACTGGAATCGGACCTGCATCCCCTGCATTGCAGGACGGATTCTTTACCACAGGACCACAAGGGATATCCGTATACCACAACTTCTTTATCCATTTATCTGTTGATGAACACTTAGGTTGCTTCCATATCTTGGCTATTGTAAATAATGCTGCTGTGAACATTGGGGTGTAGATATCTTTTCCAGTTAGTGTTTTTATTTTCTGTGGATATATACCCAGGAGTAGAATTGCTGGATCACATGGTTGTTCTATTTTAGTATTTTGAGTAAGCTCCATACTGTTTTCCACAGTGGCTATACCAGTTTACATTCCCATCAGCAGTGTACAAGGGTTTCCTTTTCTCCACATCCTCACCATTTGTTATTTGTGATCTTTTTGATGATAGCCATTCTGACAGGGGTGAGGTGATATCTCATGGTGATTTTTAAATGTACATTTCTTTGATGATTAGTTATTTTGAGCATCTTTCATTTGCCTGTTGGTCATCTGTGCATATTCTTTTTTTTTAAGCTCTTTATTGGAATATAATTGCTTTATACTCTTGTGCCAGTTTTTGAGGTACACCAAAGTGAATCAGCTGTGTTTATATATATATATCCCCATATCCCCTCCATCCCGCGACTCCCTCCCACTCTCCCTATCCTGGCTTTCTAAGTTATCACCCATCATTGAGTTTATCTCCCTACGTTATGCAGCAACTTCCTACTAGCTATCTATTTTACATTTGGTAGTGTATATATGTCATTACTACTCTCCATCTGTACGTATTCTTTGCAAAAATGTCTATTCAGGTCTTCTTCCCATTTTTAAACTGGGTTGTTTGTGTTTTTTAAAACATTGAGTTATATGAACTGTTTATATATTTTGGATATTAAGCCCTTATCAGTCATATCATCTGCAAATATTTTTCTCTGACTCAGTGGGTTGTCTTTTTGTTTTGTCCATGGTTTCCTTTGGTGTGCAAAAGCTTTTAAGTTTAATTAGGTCCCATTTGTTTATTTTGGTGTAGGGATAGTCTTTGATGCCAATTTATAGGATTTTTTTTTTTTGAGCCCAAGAGAACTCTTCATAGTTGTCTCTTCCCTTGATTCTCCCTGTTGAAATTTTAGCTGGTCACAGGTTTAGTTTGTTGCTCTCATGGAGCTAACACCCTCCTCTGAATTACTTATTACCAAAATCTCCATTGCTTCCAACAGTGTCCTTAAGCTTAAACTCTCCCTCCAACCCCAACCCTATTCCAAATAAAGTTGATTCCTCTGAGGACAAATATGGAGTTCTCTGTTCTTATGGCCTGCCTCTCCTCCTGGAAAAACCTTTAAGCCACTACTCCAGAACTAGAGATAGAGACAGTTGCCTGCTTTATGTAAAGTGACATCACTGCTTTACCTATGGGTTAGTGGGTTGGAGAGGTTTTCTATGGTCTTCTCAGTTTGTCTCTCTTTCCTATAAGCCCTACATTCTCCATTTTCCACCCTATAAGCTAACTGTGAAGAGTGTAATCTGGACATGCTTTTTTTGTCCTGATGTGCTTGGGGTAGAGCTACCACTTATGATGGAGGAGGTATATAGTATATAGGGAAGGAAGCCTGACACCTCTCAGCCAGTCTTCCTTGGAAAAGTGCTTCTGCGTTGCAGACCTGAGTGGGATAAGAAGTGCTGGAGGCCTGTCCCTCCTGGGAAGCTACCACATCTGGAAATTGCCTCAAGGACCTACAGCAAATGGGGATACATTTATTCAAGAAACTATTCTAAATCTCAGTTCAAAAATCAAAATCCATGACATTTTATCCCTGTTTGTTTTAATTTTCATCAGCTACGGTTTTATTACTAGTGGGGGGTTACTTAGGGTGCTTCTCACTGCCATTCCAGAAAGGCTTTTATATAATTGATTTGTGTTTGTTGATCTTGCATCCTAGAAACTTTCTGAATTCACTCATTGGTATTAGAATTTTTTTTTTTTTGTAAGTTCCATCATGTCATCTGCAGGGTGATAGCAGACATCCTTGTCTCAAAAAGAAGACTAGGGATAAAGAATTTAATCTTTCAGTATTAAGTATGAAGTTAGCTATTGTTTTTTATATGTATCCTTTATCAAGTTGAGGAAGTTCCCCTCTCTTCCTGTTTTTTGAGTGTTAATATTTTATTTGTGGGCATTAGATTTTTCAGATGCTTTTACTGCATCAATTGATATGATCATGTGATTTTTCATCATTAGACTGCTAATATATATTACATTATTGATTTTCCAATATTGAATGAGCCATGCATCCCTAGATTAAACCCCACTTAGTCATGTCATGTAATTCTTTATATATATTGTTCAATTTTATTTGCTAATATTGTGGTAAAAATTTTTGCATCCCTATTCTTGAGGGATATTTGTTTATAGTTTTCTTTTTCTATACTATCCTTGGCTAGTTTTGTTATTGGAGTAATACTGGATACATAGAAAAAACTTCTAGCCTCCATAGTTTCTGATAAGGACTCTGATATCATTTAAAATCTTCCTCTGTAGGTAATGTGTCTTTTCTCTCTGGACGTTTTCAAGTTTTTTTTTTTAATTATTTCCTTTCAGTAATTTCACAGTGGTGTATCTTGACCTGGATTTCTTTGGGATTCTACTGTTTGGGGTTTGCTATGCTCCTTACATACATGGGATCATGTATGTTTTCAATTAGAGAAAATTTCCACCATTATTTCTTTAAATACATTCTTAGCCCTGCACTCTCTCCTCTCCCTCTGAGGCTCTGATTATGTGAATGTTAAAACTTCCCTTATAGTCAAACAGGTCCCTGTGGCTCTGAACCATTTTCAGTTATTTTTTCTCTCTGGTGTTAAGTTCAGGTATTTTTTTTTCAAATTAATGTACTTTATTATTTAGATCAGTTTTAGATTTACAGAAAAAATTGAGCAGAAAGTGCAGAGTTCTCATATACCCCCCTCCCTGCATAGTTTCCTCTGTTATTAACATTATGAGTTAGTGTGGTTCCTTGTTACGGTTGATGAATCATTGTTAATACATTATTATCAACTAGAGTCTGGTTTACTTTAGGATTCACCCTTTGTGCTGTACAGTTTTATAGGTTTTAGCAAATGCATGATGCCATGTATCCACTATTACAATACCATACAGAGTAGATTCATTGCCCTAAAAGTCCCCTGTGCTCCACCTATTTATCCCTCCCTCTCTCCACCCAAACCCATAAAACCACCAATAGTTTTACTGTTTCTATACATTTGTCTTTTGCAGAATGTCATACAGTCAGAATTATACAGCATGTAATTTTTAAAAACTGGCTTCTCTCACTTAACAGTATGTATTTAAGGTTCCTCTTGTCTCTTTTCATGGCTTGACAACTAATTTCTTTATTTTCAATGACTTACTGAAGTGAGATTCACATAACATAAAATTACCCATTTCAAAATGAGCAATTCAGTAGCATTTAGTACATTTAGAGTTTTGGGCAACCCCCCAATTCTGCTTACAGTAGTTCCAGAACATTCCCATGGCTCCAAGGTAAAAAACCTCACCAGTTGTGTATTCACTCCCTCTTGCCAAGAGCACTGGAATTACAACTAACTGCTGAACAACTATCGACGGAAAGACACTGGAACTCAACAAAAAAAAAACACCCCACATCCAGAGACAAAGGAGAAGCCGCAATGAGATGGTAGGAGGGGCGCAATCGCGTTAAAATCAAATCCCATAAATGCTGGGTGGGTGACTCACAAGCTGGAGAACAGTTATACCGCAGAAGTCCTGAGGGTTCTGAGCCCCACGTGAGGCTTCCTAACCTGGCGGTCCAGCAACAGGAGGAGGAATCCCCAGAGAATCAGACATTGAAAGCCAGCGGGATTTGATTGCAGGACCTCCGCAGGACTGGGGAAAATGGAGACTTCACTCTTGGAGGGCACAGAAACAGTGTGCTCACCGGGACCCAGGGGGAAGGAGCAGTGACCCCATAGGAGACTGGACCAAACCTGCCTGCTGGTGTTGGAGGGTTGCCTGCAGAGGTGGGGGGCAGCTGTGGCTCACCGAGGAGACAGGGGCACTGGCAGCAGGAGTTCTGAGAAGTGCTCATTGGGGTGAGCCCTTCCAGAGTCCACCATTAGCTCCACCAAAGAGCCTGTAAGCTCCAGTGCTGGGTCCCCTCAGGCCAAACAACCACCAGGGTGGGAACACAGCCCCACCCATTGGCAGACAAGCAGATTAAAGTGTCACTGAGCTCCACCCACCAAATCTGATTAAAGTTTTACTGAGCTCCACCCACCAGCCCGACCCACCATCAGTCTCTCCCATCAGGAAGCACCCACGAGCCTCCTAGACAGCTTCCTCCACAAGAGGGCAGACAGCAGAATCAAGCAGTATCAGCAGTATTTCATCTTGTGGAACTGAAAACCACAGCCACAGAAAGACACAGAAAATGAAAAGGCAAAAGACTTTGTACCAGATGAAGGGACAAGATAAAACGCCAGAAAAACAACTAAATGAAGAGGACATAGGCACTCTTCTGGAAAAAGAATTCAGAATAATAATGGTGAAGATGATCCAGGACTTTGAAAAAAGATTGGATGCAAAGATCGAAAAGTTGCAAGAAAAGTTTACCAAAGACCTAGAAGAATTAAAGAACAAACAAACAGAGATATGCAACACAATCACTGAAATGAAAAATACACTAGAAGGAACCAATAGCAGATTAACTGAGGCAGAAGGGCGAATAAGTGAGCTGGAAGACAGAATGGTGATAATCACTGATGCAGAAAAGAATAAAGAAAAAAGAATGAAAAGAACTGAAGACAGCCTAAGAGACCTCTGGGACAACGTTAAATGCACCAACATTCGCATTATAGGGGTCCAGGAAGGAGAAGAGAGAGAGGAAGGACCTGAGAAAATACTGGAAGAGATTATAGTTGAAAACTTCCCTAACATGGGAAAGGAAATAGCTACCCAAGTCCAGGAAGCGCAGAGAGTCCCAGGCAGGATAAATCCAAGGAGAAACACACCAAGACATATAGTAGTCAAATTGACAAAAATTAAAGAGAGAGAAAAGTTATTAAAAGCAACAAGGGAAAAACGACAAATAACATACAAAGGAACTCCCATCAGGTTAACAGCTGATTTCTCATCAGAAACTCTGCAAGCCAGAAGACAGTGGCACGATATATTTCAAGTGATGACAGGGAAGAACTTACAACCAAGAATACTCTACCCAGCAAGGATCTCATTCAGATTCGATGGAGAAATCAAAAGCGTTAGAGACAAGCAACAACTAAGAGAATTCAGTACCACCAAATCAACCCTACAAGAAATGCTAAAAGAACTTCTCTAAGTGGGAAACATAAGAGAAGAAAAGGACCTACAGAAACAAAATCAAAACAATTAAGAACATGGTAATAGGAACATACATATCGATAATTACCTTGAATGTAAATGGACTAAATGCACCAACCAAAAGACACAGACTGGCTGAATGGATACAAAAACAAGACCCATATGTATGCTGTCTACAAGAGACCCACTTCAGACCTAGGCACACATACAGACTGAGAGTGAGGGGATAGAAAAAGATATTCCATGCAAATGGAAATCAAAAGAAAGCTGGAGTAGCAATATTCATATCAGATAAAATAGACTTTAAAATAAAAAATGTTACAAGAGACAAGAAAGGACACTACATAAAGATCAAGGGATCCATCCAAGAAGAAGAGGTAACAATTATAAATATGCACCCAATATAGGAGCACCTCAATACATAAGGCAAATGCTAACAACTATGAAAGAAGAAATTGACAGAAACACAGTCATAGTGGGGGACTTCAGCACCCCACTGACACCAATGGACAGATCATCCACACAGAAAATTAGTAAGGAAACACAAGCTTTAAATGACACAATAAGTCAACATATAGATATCTATAGGACATTCCATCCAAAAACAGCAGATTACACATTCTTCTCAAGTGCACATGGAACATTCTCCAGGATAGATCACATTTTGGGTCATAAATCAAGCCTTGGTAAATTCAAGAAAATTGAAATCTTATCAAGCATCTTTTCTGACCACAATGCTATGAGATTAGAAATCAATATCAGGAAAAAAACTGTAAAAAACACAAACACATGGAGGCTAAACAATACACTACTAAATAACCAACAGATCACTGAAGAAATCAAAGAGGAAATCAAAAAGTACCTAGAGACAAATGACAATGAAAACACAATGATCCAAAGCCTATGGGATGCAGCAAAGGCAGTTCTAAGAGGGAAGTTTATAGCAATATAATCCAACCTCAAGAAACAAGAAAAATCCCAAATAAACAATCTAACCTTACACCTAAAGAAACTAGAGAAAGAAGAGCAAACAAAACCCAAAGTTAGTAGACAGAGAGAAATCATAAAGATCAGAGCAGAAATAAATGAAATAGAAACAGAGAAAACAATAGCAAAAATGAATAAAACTGAAAGCTGGTTCTTTGAGAAAATAAAATCAATAAAGCCCTAGCAAGACTCATCAAGAAAATGAGGGAGAGGACTCAAATCAATAAAATTAGAAACAAAATAGGAGAAGTTAAAATGGACACCACAGAAATAAAAAGCACCATAAGAGATTACTACAAGCAACTATATGCCAGTAAAATGGACAACCTGGATGAAATGGACAGATTCTTAGAAAGGTATAAGCTTCCAAGACTGAATCAGGAAGACATGGACAATACGAACAGACCAATCACAAGTAATGAAATTGAAACTGTGATTAAAAATCTCCCAACAAACAATAGTCCAGGACCAGATGGATTTACAGATGAATTTTATCAACCATTTAGAGAAGAGCTAACACCCATCCTTCTCATACTCTTCCGAAACATTGCTGAGGAAGGAACACTCCCAAACTCATTTTATGAAGCCACCATCATCCTGATACCAAAACCAGACAAAGATACTACAAAAAATGAACACTACAGACCAATATCACTGATGAATTTAGATGCAAAAATCCTCAACAAAATACAGGCCAACAGAATCCAACAACACATTAAAGGGTCATACACCATGATCAAGTGGGGTTTATCCCTGGAATGCAAGGATTCTTCAATATATACAAATCAGTCAATGTGATAAACCATATTAACAAAGTGAAGGATAAAAACCACATGATCATCTCAACAGATGCAGGAAAAGCTTTTGACAAAATTCAACACCCATTTATGATAAAAACTCTCCAGAAAGTGGGCATAGAGGGAACCTACCTCAACATAATGAAGGCCATATATGGCAGACCCACAGCAAACATCATTCTCAATGGTGAAACACTGCAAGCATTCCCTCTAGGATCAGGAACAAGACAAGGATGTCCACTCTTGCCACTACTATTCAACATAGTTTTGGAAGTTCTTGCCACAGCAATCAGAGAAGAAAAAGAAATAAAAGATATCCAAATTGGAAAAGAAGTAAAACTGTCACTGTTTGCTGATGGCATGATACTATACATAGAAAATCCTAAAGATGCCACCAGAAAACTACTTGAGCTAATCAATGGATTTGGTAAAGTTGCAGGATACAAAATTAACACACAGAAATCTCTTGCATTTCTATACACCAACAATGAAAGATCAGAAAGAGAAATTAAGGAAACAATCCCATTCACCATTGCAACAAAAAGAATAAAATACCTAGGAATAAACCTAACCAAGGAGGTAAAAGACCTGTACTCAGAAAACTATAAGACACTCATGAAAGAAATCAAAGATGACACAAACAGATGGAGGGACATACCATGTTCTTGGATTGGAAGAATCAACATTGTGAAAATGACTATGCTACCCAAAGCAATTTACAGATTCAATGCAATCCCCATCAAATTACCAATGGCATTTTTAACAGAACTAGAACAAGGAATTTTATGATTTGTATGGAAACGCAAAAGACCCCGAATAGCCAAAGCAATCTTAAGAAGGAAAGGTGGAGTTGGTGGAATCAGGCTTCCTGACTTCAGGCTATACTACAAGGCTGCAGTGATCAAGACAGTATGTTACTGGCACAAAAACATAAATATAGATCAATGGAACAGGATAGAAAGCCCAGAGATAAACTATGGTCAACTAATCTATGACAAAGGAGGCAAGGATATACAGTGGAGAAAAGGCAGCCTCTTCAATAAGTGGTGCTGGGAAAACTGGACAGCTACATGTAAAAGAATGAAATTAGAATACTTCCTAACACCATACACAATAGTAAAGTCAAAATGGATAAAAGACATAAATGTAAGGCCAGACACTATAAAACCCCTAGAGGAAATCATAGGAAGAACACTCTTCGATGTAAATAACAGCAAGATCTTTTTTGATCCACTCCCTAGAATAATGGAAATAAAAACAAAAATAAATAAGTGGGGCCTAATGAAATTTCAAAGCTTCTGCACAGCAAAGGAAACTATAAGCAAGATGAAAAGACAACCCTCAGAATGGGAGAAAATATTTGCAAACGAATCAACAAAGGATTAATCTCCAAAATATATAAACAATTTATCCAGCTCCATATCAAAAAACAAACAGCCCAATCAAAAAAGGGGCAGAAGACCTAAATAGGCATTGCTCCAAAGAAGACATGCAGATGGCCAAGAGGCACATGAAAAGCTGCTCAACATCACTATTAGAGAAATGCAAATCAAAACTACAATGAGATATCACCTCACACCAGTTAGAATGGGCCTCATCAGAAAATCTACAAACAATAAATGCTGGAGAGGGTGTGGAGAAAAGGGAACTCTCTTTCATTGTTGGTGTGAATGTAAATTGATACAGCCACTATGGAAAACAGTATGGAGTTTCCTTGCAAAACTAAAAATAGAACTACCATATGACCCAGCAATCCCACTACTGGGCCTGTACCCAGAGAACACCAAAATTCTAAAAGACACATGCACTCCAGTGTTCATTGCAGCACTGTTTACAATAGCCAGGACATGGAAGCAACCTAAATGTCCATCAGCAGATGAATGGATAAAGAAGATGTGGTACATACATACAATAGATTATTACTCAGCTGTAAAAAGCAATGAAACTGGGACATTTGTAGAGACATGGATGGACCCAGAGACTGTCATGCAGAGTGAAGTGAGTCAGAAAGAGAAAAGCAAATATTGTTTATTAACACATATATGTGGACTATAGAAAAATGGTACAAATCAACCGGTTTGCAGGGTGGAAATAGAGACACAGATGTAGAGAACAAACATGGACCCTAGGTGGGGAAAGCAGGGAAGATTGGGAGAAGGAATGAACTGGGAGATTGGGATACCAAATTGTACACTCTAAATATATGCAGTTTATTGTAAAAAATAAAAAAATTAAAAAATTAAAAAACAAAAAAACCAAAAAAAAAAAAAAAACACCAATGGCCTGTGGGACACAGTTTTTCAAGGCAGATGCCTGCTGTGTTCCCCTTTGCCTGGCAAAGTAATAAAGCTATACTTCTCTGCTTAAAAATAAAAAAACAAACAAAAAAAACCTCACCAGTTAAACAGTGTCTCTGGATTTCCTCTTTTGCCCAGCCTTTGGCATGTACCAATCTGTGTTCTGTCTCTATAAATTTATGGTTCTTCCATATTATATTATGTATTAGTAATTCACCCCTTTTTTATTGATGGATAATATATACTACAATTTGTTTATTCATTCATGCATCGATGGACATAATGTGAATAGTGCTGCTATGAACATGCATGTATATGTATTTATTTGAGTACCTTTCTTCATTTATTTTGGGTATATACATAGAAGTGGAATTACAGTGTCATATGGTAATTACATGTTTAACTTTTTTGAGGAACTGCTGAACCTTTTTCCAGAATGGCTGAACCATTTTATATTCCCACCAGCAATGTACAAGAGTTCCAATTTATTTTTCTTTATTGAGACATAATTGACATATAAAATTGTATTAGTTTCAGGTGTACAACATATGATTTGATATTGTATATATTGTGAAATGATCACCACAGTAAGTCCATCCATCACCACACATACTTACAGTTTTTTTTAACCTTCAAATATATAAAATATAGTGTTCTTAATTATAGTCACCATACTGTACATGACATCCACGTGAATTATTTATTTTTTAACCGGAAGTTTGCACCTTTTGCCTACCTTCACTCATTTTGCCCATTCCCCACCCCCTGCCTCTGGCAACAACGTCTCCATATTATTAGCTTGTGTTTTTGTTTTTGTTTTAGATTCTGCATATATATGAGATTATATGGTATTTTTCTTTCTCTGGCTGACTATTTCACTTAGCACAATGCCCTCAAGGTCTATGCATGTTGTCACAAATGGGAACTTCCTTCTTTTTTTATGACTGTATATATATAGTCGTAAGGAAGGAAATATATTTTCTTTATTCATTAATCCACTGATAGGCACTTAGGTTACTTCCATGTCTTGGCTATGTAAATAATGCTGCAATGACTATGGGGTTACACATATATTTTTGATTTGGTGTTTTCATTTCCTTTGGATAGTTACCCAGAAGTAGAATTGCTGGATCATGTAGAAGTTCTAAGTTTACATTTTTGAGGAACCTCCATACCATTTCCGTAGTGGCTGGACCAATTTACATTCCCACCAACTATGCACAAGGGTTTGCTGTTCTCCACATCCTTGCCAAGGCTTTTTGTCTTTTTGATAATAGACATTCTAATAGGAATGAAGTGATATTTCCTTATGTTTTTAATTTTTATTGAGGTATAAATGACATGACATTATGTTAGTCTGAGGTGTACAATGTAATGATTCAATATTTGTATATATTGTGAAATGATCTCCACAGTCCAATTAACATTCGTCACAGTTGTGGTTTTGATTTGCATTTCCTTGATGATTAATGATTTTGAGCACTTTTTCATGTACCTGTCGATCTGTATGTCTTCTTTGGAAAAGTGTCTCTTCAGACCCTCTGCCCATTTTCTAATTAGATTGCTTTTGTTGTTCTTGTTATTCAGTTGTATGAGTTCTTTATATATTTTGGATATTAACCCCTTATCAAATATAAGGTTTGCAAATATTTTCTCTTGTGCCATAGGTTGCCTTTTTCTTTTGTTGATAGTTTCCTTAGTTGTGCAGGAGAGTTTTAGTTTGAGGTAGTCCCACTTGTTTATATTTGCTTTTCTTGCCCTTGCTTTTAGTGTCAAATGCAAAAGCTCACCACCGTGACTGATGTCAAGAAGATTACCGCTTATGTTTTCCTTTAGGAGTTTTATGGTTTCTGGTCTTACAATCAAGTCTTTCATCCGTTTTGAGTTAATTTTTGTGCATGGTATAAGATAGTGATCCAGTTTCATTCTTTTGCATATGGATGGCCTGTTTTCCTAACGCCATGTATTGAAGAGAATGTATTTTCTGCATTGTATACTCTTGGCTTCTTTGCCACAAATTAGTTGACTATATATGTGTAGTTTTCTTTTTAGGTTCTTTCTTCTGCTGCATTGATCTATGTGTCTGTCTGTTTTTACACCAATACCATACTGTTTTGATTACTATAGCTGCATAATATAGTTTGAAATTATGAAGCATGAAGCATTGTTCTTCTTTCTCAAGATTGCTTTGATTATTCTGGGTCTTGTGGTTCAATACAAATTTTAGGATTGTTTTTCTATTTTTGTGGAAAATGCCACTGATATTTTGATAGGGATTGAAGTGAATCTATAGATTGCTTTAGGTGTTAAGTACATTTTAGCAATATTAATTCTTCCAGTCTATGAGCATGGAATATTTTTCCATTTATGTGTGTCTTCTTTAATTTCTTTTACTAATGTTTTATAGTTTTGAGTGTAGAGGTCTTTTACTTCATTGCTTAAATTTATTCCTAGGTATTTTATTCTTTTCAATGCAGTTGTAAATGGGATTGTTTACTTCATTTCTCTTTTCAATCACTCACTCTTGGTTTATAGAAATGCAATAGATTTTTGTATATTGATTTTGTATCCTGTACATTTACTGAATTAGATTTTTATTAGTTCTAATAGTTCTTTTTAATGGAGTCTTTAGGGTTTTCTGTATATAATATCATGTCATCTGCAAATAGTAATAGTTTTATTTCTTCTATTCTGATTTGGATGCCTTTTATTTCTTTTTCTTGACTAATTGTTCTGGCTAAGACTTCCAATACTCTGTTGAATAAAAGTGGTGAGAGTGGGCATCCTTGTTCCTGATTGTAGAGATGTAAAGTTTTCAGCTTTCACAGTTGAGTGTGATCGTAGCTCTGGGCTTGTCATATTATGTTCAGGCATTTTCACTCTATACCCACACTGAGAGTTTTAATCATAGAGAGATGTTGAATTTTTTCAGATGATTTGAACCATCCTTGCATCCCTGGAATAAATCTCACTTGATCATGGTGTATGATCCTTTTAATATTGTTGAATTCAGTTTGCTAGTATTTTGTTGCAGACAGTGTTTCAACTTCTCCATATAATTACCAACACTTTTATTTGTATTGATTATTAAAATTAACCTATTTATTTGTATTAATGTCATCCTGGTGGTTGTGAAGTGGTACCTCATCGTTTTTTTTATTTGCATTTCCCTAATGACTAATGATGTTGATCATATTTACGTATTCTTGGCCATTTTTATTTGTTTTGGAGACGTATTTTCAAGTATTTTGCCCATTTTTTCAATTGAATTGCCTGTCTTTTTATTAAGTTGTAAGTTCTTTATGTATTCTGGATTTTAGACCCTTATAAAATATATGATTGGCAGTATTTTATGCCACTCAGCAAGTTATCTTTTCATTTTCTTAACAACATCCATTGATGCACAAAATTTTTCATTTTGATGGAGCCCAATTTATATTATTTCTTTACTACCTCATTGCTTTGGTGTCATATCTATGAATTTTATAGCCTTAACTTTTATATTTAATTTAGATCATTGACTGATATTGAGTTAATTTTTGTATTTAGTGGGAGATGGGAGTCCAAATTCATTCTTTGTATATGGCTTTTTAGTTGTTCCAGCACCATTTGTGAAAGAGATTATTTTATCCCAGTTGAATTATCACCTTTTTTTTTTAACAATCACTTTTTAAAAATTTCATGGTATAGATGTACCACAGTTTGCTTATCCATTCACCTATTGAAGGACATCTTGATTGCTTCCAAATTTTTGACATAATGAATAAAACTGCTATAAGGAGTTCTGTGCAGGTCTTTGTGTGGGCAGTTGTGTTCTACACAGTTAATACCTAGAGGAGAGTACAGTTACTGGATCATATGGTAAGAAACTATGTTCAGTTTTATAAGAAACTTCCTAATTGACTTCCAAAGTGGCTGTACCATTTTGCATTTCTACCACCAATGAATGAGTTTCTGTTATTTCACATGGTCACCAGCATTTGATGTGTCAGTATTTTCAGTGTTAACCATTCTAATAGATATGTAGTGGTATTTCATTGTTTTAATTTGTAGTTCCCTAATTACAGATAATGTATTATTTTCATATGCTTATCTTCCATCTGTTTATCTTCTTTGGTAAGGAGTATGTTCTTATATTTTGCCCCATTTTATTGGGTTGTTTGTTTCCTAATGTTGAGTTTTAAGAGTTCTCTGAATATTTGGATACAAGTCTTTTATCAGATATGTGTTTGTCAAAGATTTTCTCCCCATCTGTGGCTTATCTTTTCATTCTCTTAACAGTGGATTTTACAAAGCAGAAGTTTTTAATTATATCCAACGTATCAATTTCTTCTTTTATGGATCATCCTTTTTGTATTGTACCTAAAAAGTCATTGCCAAACCCAAGGTTATCTAGATTTTCTTTTGTGTTGTCTTCTGGGAGACTTTTTGTTTCTCATCTACATCTAGATCTGTGATCCCTTTTATGTTAATTTTTGTAAAAGGTGTAAGGTCAATGTCTTTTTTTTTTTTTTTTTTTTGCATATGGATGTCCAGTCATCCCAGCACCATTTGCTGAAAAGACAATCCTTTATCCATTTGATTGCTTTTTATTATTTGTCAAAGATCAATTTTGTGGGTTTCTTTCTAGATTTTCTATTGTTTCATTGATCTGTTTGTCTATTCTTCACCCATAACACATCATCTTGATTACTGTAGCTTTGTAGTGAATCTTGAAGTCAGATAGTATCAGTCCTATGACTTTGTTTTTGTTTTTCAATATTTTGGTGGCTAATTCTGGGTCTTTTTCCTTTCCATATAAACTTTAGATTCAATTTGCCAGTATCTACAAAGTAATTTGTTGGATTGGTATTGTATTGAATCTATAGATCAATTTGAGAAGAACTGATATCAGAACAATATATCGAGTCTTCTTTTCTATGATCATGGAGACCATGATCTCCATTTAGTTAGCTCTTTGGTTTCTTTCATCAGCATTTTGTAGATATCCTCATATACATCTTGTACATGTTTTCCAGATTTATACCTAAGTATTCCATTCTTTGGTGCTAATGTAAATACCAGTGTGTTTCTAATTTTAAATTTCAATTGTTCTGTCAAATTGCTGCTATATAGGAAAACAATTGAGTTTTGTGTATTTACTTTGTGTCCTGCAATATTGTTATAATTATTAATTAGTTCTGTGAGCTTTTAATTGAATCTTTGGGATTTTCTATATAGAAGTTCATGTCATCTTTTTAAAGACAGTTTTACTTCTCCCTTCCCAATCTGTTTACATTTTATTTCCTTTTCCTATCTTATTGCATTAGCTGGAATTTCAAGTATGAAATTGAACAGGAGTGATGAGAGAAGACATCCTTGTCTTGTTCTCAATCTTAGTGGGAAAGCATCTAGTTTTTAATTTCCTAACATTAAAAATGATGTTGTCTGTAGTGGTTTTTTAATTTTTTTTTTAAATCAAATTGAGGAAGTCCTTCTCTATTCCTAGTTTTCTGAGAGTTTCATCATGAATGGGTGGATTTTGTCAAGTGTTTTTTTCTGCATCTCTTGATATAATCATATGATTTTTTTCTGTAGTCTGTGAATGTGAGAGATTACATTGTTTGACTTTCAAATATTGAACTAGCCTTACATAGATGGAAGAAATCTCATTTGGTCATGGTGTATATTCTTTTTATATATTTTTGAATTCTGTTTGCTAATATATTGTTGGATACTTTTGCATATACATTTAGGAGGGATGTTATCCTCTACTTTTTGTTTCTTATAGTTTCAGCAATTTTAAATGCTACATCTTCAGTTCATAAATATTTTACCTGTTTTCTCCAATTTCTTGAGGCCACCTATTGAGCTTTTAAAATTTTACTTACTCTATGCTTCATTTCTAAAATTTCATTTGATCTTTATTATTTCTTCTATTTCCTTGCTGGTACTTTCTAAATCCTTAATGAGACTTTCTGTTTTTTTCATCTGTGTTTGTAATTCCTCATTGAAGCTTTTTATAAAAGCTGATTGAAAATATTTGTTAAATAATTTTCGCATATGTGTCATCACAGAGTTGACACACTTTGATTTTCCTTTTTCATTCAGTTTAAGATCCTCCTTGTTCATGGTATAAGTGATTTTCCATTGAAACCTTGACATTTTTATATTCTTAGACTGTGTATTATTTAAATCTTCTGCTTCATCTGATTTTCTCTGACAGTGCTTTGGCAGGGTAAGGAGTGTCATCATCTTGTTACTTCCACGTGTAGGTAGAATTCCAGATTCCCCACTTGACCTCATTACCACCCAAGGATGGGAGCTTATTTTTACTGCTGGACAAGAATGGAAACTCTGGCTTCCCTCATAGTCTCCAGTGATACTGTAATGGGGGTGCCTTGGTACCATTAGGTGATGGTGAAATTCCTTACTCTCCACTTCTTTTCTGATATCTCCCCAGTGGGAGAAAAATGTTGTGCTGCATGAGGCCCTAGTCCAGAGTCTCTGTGTGGTCTCCACTGATGTCATGAGGATGTATGGTTTCATTGCTGACTAGGGGAGATGAGAGTCCAAGTTATCGATTTGGACCTCTTGAACACCACCCATGCATGAATGTTGTGGTGCCCTGTTACAACCTCATGAGAATTCTGTGTTACCCACCTGGCTTTTTCTGGTATGGGTAAGGGTGAGGAGCCACAGTTCTTTTCTGTGGTGTTTGACTGGAGTAGAGCAATTATTATATAAAAGTTTCCTGTCTTGTTATGATGCTTCTTTCCTGATCTGTTGTTGGGGAGACCAGGATTTATTGGGACTTTTAAAGCACCAATTTGCAGTTTGGGATTTCTAGCTTCTTCTGTTCCAAGTCTGGGATATATGAGGCAAAGAGAAACCCCACAGAACTCATAAACATCTCTTCCTTTTGATCCCAAGGACTCTAGCTGTCTGCCTTCTCTCTACCTTTCATATTCTTATTTTATCTATAATGCCCAGGGTTCTTATTTGTACTTAGTGAGAGGAATAGGGAAAAGTAGGTCTACTTCATCTTACCAGAAGCTTCTTTTTGGGGAAGAAATCTTTCTACACTAAGTTCTTAAGTTTTTGTTTGGTTTGTTTTATATGTTTATGTGTGTCCATGTTAATGGAGCAAGTCATTTAACATACCAGATTTAGTCTCTTTGAGTAAGTACTTAAAGCAGTATTCAATTGTTTTGCTAATAGAGGAGAAAGAGAATGCTATTAAATGAATTGATGAGTATGAGCATCATGGTATTGCTTCCCCTCAAATGCATTTCCAAACTTTCTCAAGGGCAGCTAATAAAGAACAAAATTTACTTATTTGAATTATACCCTGTTCCTTTAGTTGCCTAACTTTTGTTATTAATACAGTGAAATTTCTAAATAAGTTGGGAGTGGAAGAAAGGCTCAAATTATATTCCAGACAGATAACCAACCCCTTTATAACTGAGATTAGCTATACTTATAAGCAGTTATTCATTCTAAAATAAAGGAATAATATTTAAAGTGGTTGTAATTAATTAGATAACAGATTCATAATTGCAGGGAAAAGTATTTTTCCCCTTAATCTTAATATAGTACCAAGTATAACTCATATTTTTAAAAAGGTTTTCTCCCTTTCAAGCCCCCTTTTTATATTAATTAGTTTGGCAAAATCAGCTATTGAAATGTCATTTTAAAGAGACTTTATTTTTTTTATTTTCCCTTCATTTTTAATTTTTAAAATTTTTTTAAGTTTTTAAAATAATTTTATTTATTTATTTATTTATTTATTTATATTGGCTGCGTTGGGTCTTCCTTGCTGTGCCTCAGCTTTCTCTAGTTGCAGAGAGTAGGGGCTACTGCTCACTGCAGTGCGTGGGCTCCTTATTGCAGTGGCTTCTCTTGTTGTGGAGCACAGGCTCTAGGTGTGCTGGCTTCAGTAATTGTGGCGCATGGGCTCAGTAGTGGGCTCACAGGCTCCAGAGCGCAGGCTCAGTAGTTGTGGCGCAAGGGCTTAGTTGCTCCATGGCATGTGGGATCTTTCTGGCCCAGGGCTCGAACCTGTGTCACTTGAACCTGTGTCACTTGCATTGGCAGGCAGATTCTTAATCACTGTGCCATCAGGGAAGCCCCATTTTTTATTTTTATTTTTATTTTTTTGCCCGTGCCGTGTGGTATGTGGGATCTTAGTTCCCTGACCAGGGCTCAAACTTATGACCCCTGCATTGGAAGTGCAGAGTCTTAGCCACTGGGCCACCAGGGAAGTCCCAAAGACACTTTATTTTTGTTGTTCATATTGAGAAAATGTCTTAGCATACGTGATCCAACTGTAGAACAAGGAACAAATTTTTACTTTGGTTTGGATATTTTCTTGACAAATCACTTAAAATTTTATTACAAAATTAAATAAAACCCTCTTCAGAAGTGGTTATAATACATTCAAACTTGCTGTGAGCTCATCTCGAGACTCTTAAAAAGCAGCCAGTTACAGGCTAAATAAAAAAGTGTCGATGAAAAATTAATCAATAGTCAATCTATGAAAGAGATGGAAAATTTTATTAGAGCCAACGTGAGGATTATAACCCAGGAGACAGTCTCTCAGAGAGCTCTGAGACCTGTTCTGCCCATTAGAGGTCAAAGCACAGTTATATACATTTTTGAGACAGAAAGTTATACATCATATGATGTATTGACAGTGTACACAATCCAGATCTGCATTCACAAAGCAAAGGGTCATCCTGACCCCTTACAAGATTAAGAATGAATGTTATCTCCTAAGGAATGATCTTGCTAGCACTGGGAGTATATTGCTCTATATGGTGGAGCATTATTTCTGCATTGGGGAGGTCTGGTCAATGCATAATTCAGATACACCACGCACAGTAGAAGGGAGAGAGGAGGCCAAAAGGCAGAGAAAATGTTTATGTTTAACTTTTCAGAGCATTGCCTTAAAATATGAATTTTATTTCCTTAATTTCCCCATTTTTATCATAAATCTTTTGATAAAAAGCATAAGGATCATACACCATGACCAAGTGGGGTTTATCCCTGGAATTAAAGCATTCTTCAGTACATGCAAATCAATCAATGTGATACATCATATTAACAAATTGAAGGATAAAAACCATATGATCATCTCAATAGATGCAGAAAAAGCTGTTGACAAAATTCAACATCCATTTATGATAAATACTCTCTAAAAAATGGGCATAGAAGGAAGTTACCTCAGTATGATAAAAGCCATATGTGACAAACCAACGGCCAACATCATTCTAAATGGTGAAAAACTGAAAGCATTCCCTCTAAGGACAGGAACAAGACAAGGGTGCCCACTGTCACCACTATTATTCAATATAGTTTTGGAAGTTTTAGCCACAGCAATCAGAGAAGAAAATGAAATAAAAGGAATAGAAATTGGAAAAGAAATAAAATTGTCTTTGCAGGTGATATGATATTACACATAGAAAATGCTAAAGATTCTACCAGAAAACTGCTAGCACTAATCGATGAATTTCGTAAAGTAGCAGGATACAAAATTAATGCACAGAAATCTCTTGCATTCCTCTACACTAACAACAAAAGAGCAGAAAGAGAATTTAAGGAAACACTCCCGTTTACCATTGCAACAAAAAGAATAAAATACCTAGGAATGAACCTGCCTAAGGAGGCAAAAGATCTGTATGCAGAAAACTATAAGACAATTACAAACAGATGGAGGGACAAACCATGTTCTTGGATTGGAAGAATGAACATTGTGAAAATGACTATCCTACCCAAAGCAATTTACAGATTCAACGCAATCCCTATCAAATTACCAATGGCATTTTTCACAGAACTAGAACAAGAAATTTTATGATTTGTATGGAAACACAAAAGACCCTGATTGCCAAAGCAATCTTGAGAAGGAAGGATAGAGCTGGAGGAGTCAGGTTCCCTGAATTCAAACTATACTATAAGGCTACAGTGATCAAGACAATGTGGTACTGGCACAAAATCAGAAATATAAATCAATGGAACAGATTAGAGAGCCCAGAGAAAAACCCACGCACATATGGGCACCTTATCTTTGATAAAGGAGGCAAGAATATACAATGGAAAACAGACAACCTCTTCAATAAGTGGTGCTGGGAAAATTGGACAGCTACATGTAAAAGAATGAAATTAGAACACTTCCTAACACCATACACGAAAAGAAATTCAAGATGGATTAAATAGCTAAATGTAAGGCCAGGCACTATAAAAACTCAGAGGAAAACATAGGCAGAACACTCTATGACGTAAACCAAAGCAAAATTCTTTTTGACGCTCCACCTAGAATAATGGAAATAAAATCAAGACTAAACCAATGGGACCTAATAAAACTTAAAAGCTTTTGCGCAGCAAAAGAAACCATAAACAAGACAAGAAGACAACCTTCAGAATGGGAGAAAATATTTGCTAACAAAGCAACTGACAAAGGATTAATCTCCAAAATATACAAGCAGCTCATGCAGCTTAATACCAAAAAAGCAAGTAACCCAATCCACAAATGGGTGGAAGAACTAAATAGACAATTTTCCACAGAAGACATGAAGATGGCTAACAAACATAGGAAAAGATGCTCAACATCACTCAGCAATAGAGAAATGCAAGTCAAAGCCCCAGTGAAGTATCACCTCACACCAGTCAGAATGGCCATCATCAAAAAATCTAGTAACAATAAATGCTGGAGAGGGTGTGGAGAAAAAGGAACCGTCCTGCACTGTTGGTGGGAATGTAAATTGATACAGCCACTATGGAAAACAGTTTGGAGGTTCCTTAAAAAACTAAAAATGGAACTACCATATGACCCAGCAATCCCACTCATGGGCATATACCCCGAGAAAACCATAATCCAGAAAGAAACATGTACCACAATGTTCATTGCAGCACTGTTTACAATAGCCAGGACGTGGAAGCAGCCTAAATGCACATCAACAGATGAATGCATAAAGAAGATGTGGCACATATATACAATCAAATATTACTCAGCCATAAAAAAGAATGAAATTCAGTTATTTGCAATGAGGTGGATAGACCTAGAGTCTGTCATACAGAGTGAAGTAAGCCAGAAAGAGAAAAACAAATACCGTATGCTAACTCATATATGGAATCGAAAAAAATTGGTACTGATGAACCCAGTGACAGGGCAAGAATAAAGATGCAGATGTAGAGAATGGACTTGAGGACACAGGGTAGGGGTAGGGGAAAGGGGAAGCTGGGACGAAGTGACAGAGTAGCGTTGACGTATATATACTACCAAATGTAAAATAGATAGCTAGTGGGAAGTTCCTGTATAACATAGGGAAATAAACTTGATGATGGTTGATGACTTAGAGGGCCAGAATAGAGAGGGTGGGAAGGAGTCGCGGGAGGGAGGGGATATGGGGATATATGTATAAATGCAGCTGATTCACTTTGGTGTACCTCAAAAACTGGCACAACAGTGTAAAGCAATTATATTCCAATAAAGAGCTTTAAAAAAAAAAGCATAAGGTGGTCAAATATTTCATCCCTCAGTGCAGGTTGCTTACCTGTCCTGGTTTCATCATGTCCCTTGCTCCTGGGCCTAGTAGCCTAGTTCTCTTTTTGGGGGAATGGGTAGTTATACTAATAGGATATTTGGCAAGGCCTGAAGGTCAATTCCAGGTTGTCCTATAAGACTTATGCCACTTATACCTCACATGCGCATTGTGTGTGTCCATAATCTTGTAAGGAACTATAGATGTAATCAATAGTTTCAAGTTGTTTAGACATTGTCTTAGTAGGAGTAGGTAATATATGGCGTGAAAGGCAAGTAACTGTCACCTTATAAGTTAGACAAACTAATTAAAATTGCCAATAGTAGTAAACAACATTATTAGTAAAGATTTAAGCCAAGATTGTCCTAGACCAAACCATTTTCCTAGTATTTCCCCTAAACTGGGAAGAGGATTATTCAGAGCAGAAATTTGTCTTCATATGTCATAAGAATGAGTTACATTAGAAGACTTGTCAGGTATAAAGATGCAACATTCAGTATGTATTATAGCACAATTCCCCCTTGGGAAGCAGTTAGAGTATCAAGGGCTATGCAATTCTGTAGGACCACTTTTCTCATCATGGAGGCTTCTGAATTGAACAAGTCAATGGCTTAATTACTGTCTTTCAATGCTTGCTGAGTAAATTTCAGTAAGCTTCTCTGTGAGTAATGATATCTTCTATTCCAAGTGAAGGAACAACTATCATGACCGAATGATCATACCATTTAAAAACTAATCAAACCCAGTGTGCCCACATTAAAGGCAGATTGGCAGGAGCTGTTTCCAAGGTTACCCGTAAGTGACCTTGAACCCAAGGGAAACCAATTGTGCATCTTCCTAACCAACCTGAGGGAAGCAAGGCCACAAATTTGTTCCACAAATCCACTGGATCCCATTAGAATCTATCCAATATTTCCCTGGTCCTCTTAACCAATTAGTTCCAAACCAATCGAAGTTATAGTATATTGAAAATTTTCAGGTGGTATCCACCATAACTTATAAGTATTGCTAGGTTGATTACCTTTGGTATGATTGGTTTGTTCTCAACAAAGAGGGTCCCTCATATTCAGGTGGCCATAGCCTGGAATCAGTCAAATAAATTCATCCCATAACTGGGGAATAATGCCACCAAAGAGATGGGTTGTTACATTTTTAGGTTTAGCCTTAGCATGCTGCTCTGATTGGAATTGGCTAACATCTAATGAAAAGGAGTATTTATGGCCAGGTTCAAAACAGGTGTTAGTTAGCCAGATAAGAGAGTCCCACTTAGTGATGGCTTGCATAGTACTAGAATTTCTTTCTTCTAAGGTAAAATGCCTAAGGGCTAGCCAGTCTGAACCCTGAAGAGGTTAAACCCACCAGTGTAATCCAGAAGTGCTGGACATAATTGGCCATAATTGGTAATTGGCCATAAACCCAGCAATTGGATTGATTTTTGAAACTTGCATATGATTGAGCCCAAAAAATAAATATGTTTGGTTCATAAGGAAAAGTGAGCAATTATGAAAGCAATTAGTATACAGGCTTGGTCCAGCATCTTGGGTCATCTGTTTACTTCGGATGTCATCTTCTCATCCTGGTCTGGTAGTGCTGCTCTTAGTTACTCAAATTGCAGTCCATTTAGGAGAGGAGGCTTTTTAGGGTGAGAAATGTGAATCCAAGAGCTTACTCCTTTCAGTTTTGCAGCACAGAGATTTGTTAGGTATACCTGTTATGGCCTTTTCCAATAGACAAAATCTCTAGGCTGTAACCCGTGGTCCTTAGAGTCTTTGTCTCCCGAGAGCTAGCTGTGAAAGGAATTACTTAGTAGTTTTTCATTTTCTTTAAGTGCTGTAATAAGTCTTTGGCAATAATATAATATGTCACCTTTAAGTAGTGCTGGTTCTTACATGCCTTCATCTAAGCACATAGGTCACCCAGTGATTATTTCAAATGGAGACAGTTGATGTTTACCAAAAGAGGTAGATCTGAGGTTGAGAAGCACTAATGGGAAAGCTTTTGACCATGAAAGATTAAAAGCCTCTGATAATTTTGCCAGTTGAGTTTTGATAATACTGTTTGTTCTTTCTACCAATCCTGAAGATTGGGGGTGGTATGCGCACTATTGGCCAAATATAAATTTATTTATCCAGTAAAGTGAGTCCCTTGGTTGCTATGCAACTCGGAAGGGATCCTCCAAACAGGAATTATTCTTTCCAGTAGTAATTTACCAACTGTTAAAGCGGTTGCTGGGACTTCCCTGGTGGTCCAGTGGTAAAGAATCTGCCTTCCAATGCAGGGGACACAGATTCGATCCCTGACCAGGGAACTAAGATCTCACATGCAGCAGGGCAACTAAGCCCATGTGCCACAACTACTGAGCCTGCATGCCTCAACTAGAGAGCCCGCGTGCTGAAAACTACAGAGCCCACATGCTCTAGAGCCCGCGCACCACAACTAGAGAAACCCGCATGCTGCAGCGAAGAGCCTGTACACCGCAATGAAAGATCCCGCCTGCTGCAATGAAGGTCCTGTGTGCAGCCCAAAAAAAAAAAAAAAAAAAGCTGTTGCTCTCCTGCACAGAAGAGCTTCAACCCAGTATAAAAACATTCATATCATTACCAAAATATGTTCATATGCTTGAGATGGTGGCATTTGGATGAAGCCCAATTGCCATACCTCAAAGGGTCGCCTAAGAAGAGGAAAGTGACCTTGTGACCAATGGTGTGGTTTTCTGGGATTATATTTAAGGCAAACAGTACATCAAGCACATGCCTTTTGGGCTACCATAGGGGAGGGCTTCCAAATATAGTGTTTTCCTCATAGAATTATTTTTTCAGGAGCCAAATGGGTCAGGGAATGCATGTCCTGGAGTAAGGATAACTGAGCCCCATGGGCACTATAAGCCTCTTATTATTTTCCAAACCATATTTGTGAGGTGGGATCAAAGAATCTTGTTTTCTTCTTCCATATTTGTTTTTCATCTTCCTTGGACTAATTCTTGAACCTGTAGGGGGAATCTCTTAACAGTTAAATTGGGGTCAAGTTTAAGTAGTGGACATTCTCAGAGCTGGACAGAAATAGAACTTAAAGCAGCTTGTTTAGCTGCTGAGTCTGCGAATTGATTCCCTTTAGCCTCTACTAAAACAGATTTGGAATGTCCAGGTATTTTGATAATGGCCAATTGTTTGGGTAGTTATGGAGTTTATTAATTCTGAGACTAGTTTCCCATTTTTTAGGAGTTGCCCCGAGGAAATAAGAAATCTCCTTTCCTTCCAAAGCACTCCAAAATCATGAGCCACTCCAAAAGCATAGTGACCATCAGTGTAAATATTTGCTATTTGATCTTTGGCTAGCTGACAAGCCCTGATTAGAGCAATTATTAATTCAGCTTGTTGTGCCAACTGTGGTTCCAGTAAGTAAGAACTTTCAATTATGTCTACAGTGGATGTTATTGCATATCCAGCTTGGTAATGTCCCTGTTCATCCTTTAAGTAAGATCCATCTGTAAACCAAATTAAGTCAGCATTATCAATAGGCTTTCTTGTAAATCATTCCTAGGAGTAAGAAGATAATCCCTTACTAAAATGCAGTTGTGGCTGTTTTCTTCCTGTGGAACTGGAATCAAAATTGTGGGGTTAAGATTATCACATTGAGGACTTCCTAGGTGGTGCAGTGGTAAAGAATCTGCCTGCCAATGCAGGGGACACAGGTTCGAGCCCTGCCCTGGGAAGATTCCACATACCACGGAGCAGCTAAGCCCGTGCGCCACAACTATTGAGCCTGTGCTCCAGAGCCCGTGAGCCACAGCTACTGAGCCCATGTGCTGCAACTGTTGAAGCCCACGCGCCTAGGGCCCGTGCTCCACAACAAGAGAAGCCACTACAATGAGGAGCCTGTGCACCACAATGAAGAGTAGCCCCCGCTCACAGCAACTAGAGAAAGCCCATGTGCAGCAATGAAGACCCAACACAGCCAATAAATAAATTAAATAAATAAATAAATAAATAAATAAATAAATAAATTAGGGGAAAAAAAAAGATTATCACATTGAACCAAAGTATAATAATATTAGGCAAAGAAAGCAACAATACTTTGTAAGAGGGGAGTCTATTCACAGAATAGTGCTGAGTATAATGAGAATTTAAGAGAGATTCCACTGAATGTGGAACATAGACAGACAAAGGAGACCCCATTATGAGCTCTTCAGTAGCTCTGAACAAGAGAGCTGTTGTTGAAACAACCTTCAAACAGGGTGGGAGTCCTTTTGCCACTGAATCTAGGTAGTGGCTATACTATCCTATGGGTTGATGCTGGTCACCATGCTTCTCAGTTAACACACCCCTAGGGCATTTCCTTTATCTGCATGCACAAAGAGAAAAAATGACAGTTTATAGTTAGGATGGCCTAATGCCGGAGCCTGAGTCGATGAAGATTTTAGGCATCTCTAGCTTTTTCTCCTTATATTGTCCATTCAATTGGGCTTGATTGGTCATACTTAAGTAACACATTAAGGGGTTGGGAAATGCGGGGAAAGTAGGTACTCAATTACTACAATATTCAGTCAAACCTAGAAATCCTCTTAGCTATTTCTTTTTTTTCGGGGAGCAAGAAAGCCAGGATTCCCTTAATTCTTTCAGAATCAATTAACAATCCGTCCTTGAATATCAAATGACCCAAATATTTCACAGTTGGTAAACAGAATTGCAGTCAGTCTTTGGACACCACATGACCCTTAGAGCAGCAGTCCCCAACTTTTTTGGCATGGGACCGGTTTTGTGCAAGGTAGTTTTTCCACGGATCGGTGGTGGGGGTGGGTATGGTTTCAGGATGATTCTAGCACATTAGATTTATTGTGCACTTTATTTCTATTATTATTACATTGTAATATATAATGAAATAATTATACAGCTCACCATAATGCAGAATCAGTGTGAGCCCTGAGCTTGTTTTCCTGCAACTAGATGGTCCCATCTGGGGGTCATGGGAGACAGTGACACCTGAAGTGTGTTGCTTATGTCCATTCTACTCCATGATCTTGTTTTGGTTGCTGTCACTGCAGAAAACCCTGCTTCACAAAGATAGGATGTTGGAAATGGAAGCAGGCCATTCAGTGCTTTTGTGGGAATCTCAGGATATTCTGCTTTGACTTTAATCCAGAACGTATGAAGATTTGAAGTTGTCTCTCCTGAACTGTTGGTGGGAATGTAAATTGGTACAGCCACTATGGAGAACAGTATGGAGTTTCCTTAAAAAACTAAAAATAGAACTACCATATGACCCAGCAATCCCACTGCTGGGCATATACCCTGAGAAAACCATAATCCAAAAAGATACATGTACCACAGTGTTAATTGCAGCACTATTTACAATAGACAAACATACTTTTAAGGCCACCATCATTTGCGGTCTCAAGCAGTTGATCCTCTTCTAGCACGGACAAAGTCGACTCACCTGTCTTATTTACAAATGGGTTGTAGATCCATTCTTTCCCAGTTCAGGGGTCTTTTCTGCTTGGGAAGTCATGCTCAAACTCTTTTGAAAGCTGAGATAGGCAATCATGCACCAGCAGGAAGAAAGAAGGCCCTGGTTCAGTCTCTTTCAAAATCTCTGCTAATGTTTGAAACATGTCAAAATCCCAGTGTTCACTAGTTGCCTCCATAATTCCAGTTTGGCTTTGAATGCAGACACATTATCTGCCGACTTGAAGACAGTTGTCGTTCTCCCCTGAAGTGACAGATTGAGTTTGTTGAGCAGGATGGATATGTCACACAAGTAAGCAAGTTTTGCGACCCATTCTGTGTCACTGAAATGTGCTGCTGGTGGTGACTGTTTTTCTAAGAGAAATCTCTGGAGCAACTCTCATAATTCAAAACCTCTGGCCAGTAACTTGCCTTTAGAAAACCATCTCACTTCTGTGTATAAGAGAAGATATGTGTGCCCTGTGTCCATCTCCTCACAGAGCTGCACAAACAGACATGAGTTAAGGGCATGTACTTTAATGTGGATGATAATTTTAATCACCTCCTGCAAAACGTTAAGTTCAGGTGACATTTTTCGGCTAGCCAGAATTTCTCTATGAGCAGGGCATAGACTCACATTCAGAAGCAACTTCTTTGACCCAAGTAGTGAAACCAGAAAGCCAATCTAGTCATGGCAGCCGCTGTCCATGCATATACCGACACGAAATGACCAATTCAGCTTTGCTGATATGTAATCATTCAAAGACTTGAATAGTTCTGTAGCTGTGGTGTTGGTTGGCAACAAAAGTGCACATAGCATATCCTCATGCATATCTTCCTGAAAAAATATATCACACAAAAACAAACATTGTTGCCTTGTTGTCAATATCAGTACACTCATCAACCTCAATTGCGTACCACGGTGACTCATTAACCTTCTCTAACAATTGTGCCTCAATATCCTCTGCTGTTTCATCGATTCATGCAGTTATGGTGCTAGCTGAAAGAGGAACACATGCCACCTTTTGAGCTGCAGCCTCTCCTAAAAGTTCATGACAAATGTCCTTAGCAGCAGGCAGGATCAACAGTTCAACAATAGTAAAGGACTTCTTAGCTTTAGCAATGCAGTTAGCCACTAAGAATGATGCTTTCAGTGCAGACACATTTGATGAACTGGTGGCCTTCAATAATTGCTTCTATTATTTTTGTTCACATTTTTCTTCTTTTGAAAAACTCCAAAGGCTTGTCTTTTAATGCAGGGTGCTTGGTCTCCATGTGGCAAAGCAGTTTTGAAGGTTTCATGGATTTGTTGAATAGCTGGTCACCCCATATTATACAAAGCAGGCTTGGAGAATGTGAATCACCTGTTGCAATGAACCTGTAATTTAAGTAGGACTCTTGGTATTTTCTTTTAAATACAGTTTCTTTTTGTTGGCAGTCTTAGAGTCTTCTGCTGTCTCATCACTGGGTCTTTCCCCCTTTTCAAAGAAGCTCTCTGGTGACGTTTGTTTTTTACTCATTTTGGATAGGGTTAGCTTGTGGGCTTACCAAAACTGTGACTGAGACAAGTGCGCAGTTTGGGAAAGAGGCACAGACAGAAGTGGTAAATAAAATAATGGGCAGGCCACGCATGGACTAAAATAAGTGTCAGATTCTGACTTAAAGCCTGCCACTAGATACAGTGGTACAAATGAAGTACATCAATGCACCACTATAAAGCCTGCCACCAGATGCAGCTTAATTGTCACTTGCCACTCACTGATAGGGTTTTGTTATGAATCTGGCAAGCAATTGATTTATTATGGTCTCTGTGCAGTCAAACCTCTCTGCTAATGATAATCTGTTTTTGTAGCCACTCCCCAGTACTAGCATCTCTGCCTCAGCCCCACCTCAGATCATTAGGCATTAGATTCTCATAAGGAGCACACAACCTAGATCCCTTGCATGTGCAATTCACAGTAGGGTTCACGCTTCTGTAAGAATCTAATGCCGCCACTGATCTGACAGGAGGTGGAGCTCAGGTGGTAATGTGAGTGATGGGGAGCAGCAGTAAATACAGATGAAGCTTCACTTGCTCAGCCGCTGCTTACCTCCTGCTGTGTGGCCTGGTTCCTAACAGGCCACAGACCTGTACCAATCTTTGGCCCAGGGGTAGGGGACCCCTGCCTTAGAGGCTAATTGTTCCAATAGATGGATAGTATCTCTTTGAAGGTCCTGTTCAGGGATTTCCCTGGTGATCAAGTGGTTAAGACTATGCTCCCAATGCAGGGGCCCTGGATTCGATCCCTGGTCAGAGAACTAGATTCCACATGCATGCCACAACTAAGAGTCCGCATACTGCAACTAGGAGTCTGCATGCCACAACTAAGAGCCCACATGGCACAATTAAAAGATCCCACATACTGCAACGAAGGTTCTGTGTGCTGCAACTAAGACCTGCCACAGCCAAATAAATAAATATTTTCTTAAAAAAAAAAAAAAAGTCCTGTTCAGTTCTAGAACACAAAAGCAAATCATCTACATATTGAATTAAAATAGAGCCATTAGGAAAGTGAACAGACAAATCAGCTTTAAGTATTTGAGAAAAATAAGTGGGGCCTTCAGTATAGCCTTGTGGCATAACTATCCAAGTATACTGATGATCTTACCACATAAAGGCAAAGAGGTATTGGGTTTCTTCTAACACTGGAATACTAAAAAATGCACTATATTGATCTATTACTGAGAAATAGCAGGTGTCTGCTGGAATGGCTGAGAGCAGGGTGTGAGGATTAGGAACCGCAGGATAGTGAGGGATCACAATGTTATTTATAGTTCTCAGATCCTGAACAAACTTCCAGCCTTCCTCATTTGACTTCCTTTGTAGTAAAATCAGACTACTAAACGGACTGGTACAAGGAATTATAAGTTCTTTATCAACGAATTCCTGAATAATAAAAATTCCATTTAATGACTGATCTAAGTGGATATTGTCAAATATTAGGTAGAGGCTTAGAATTATCAGTAGTTACTTTAATGGGTGTAGCTGGCTTGATTTTCCCAATGTCTGAGCAGGAGGATGACCATAATTCCTGAGGCACTTGTAACAGTAAACAGTTAACTTCCTCTCCATCTGTCTGAACTCTTGTTTTCCCTACCTTCAGTTTCTTGGTAATTATGTTCTGGTCTGCATCTAAGTTTTATAAATCTAAAATCATTTCATCCTTTGGTGAAAAAGTAATATGGGCATTGTATGCCTCTGAAAGTCTCATCCTATCAAGTGAATTGGAGCACATTTAACCAAAAGGAACACATGTCTTCCAACGATAGTTCCTAGCTGAAAAGTTATTGGTTCTGGTTTAAAAACTTGTATAGGTAAATTCGAAACCCATATCATTTGAATCAACTGTTTACTCTGAGGGAGAGGACAATGAATAAGGGTAAGCTTAAAAACAGATAATGTAGCCCCCGTGTCTACAAGGGCCTTAGGAGTTTTCCCTCTGATTGTTATTTCAATTTCCTTTAATGTAGTTAGTGAGGAGGAGGGGGAATACCTTTTCATAATCCTCAGAGCACCCCTATTCCTTGTTAATTCTGCCTTGTTCTAAATCTCATTTTAATTTGTGGCAGCCTTTTTTAAAATGCCCAGGTTTTCTGCAATAAAGATGTTACCGAACTCAGGTCCGGCTGCTCACCACTCAGAAATCAATACCAAGAGGCAATTATTGGTAGAAAGGAAAGTTGCTTTTTATCAGAATGCTGGCAATCTGGGGAGAAGGCAGACTAATGTCCCCCAAAAATTAACTCCCAAGATTCTGCTTGGCCACGAAAGATTTTAAAGGGAAAAGGGCAAGTAATTTCAGTTAATCATTGAGATAGGGGATCTGAGTCATCACCATCTCCCACTGCATGCAGGCTTGTTGATTCCTTGTGATCTTTCTTTAGATGCTATCTTGTTCACACAGTTTATTCAAGAGATTACTGAAGGGGAAGCTAGGGAAATGATCTGGTCATCTGTTAATTACTTTTTCTTCATTTCTACTTCTTTGATCTACAGAAAGAACCAACAGGTTAGGCAAGGTATTGTGTGATCAAAAGATATGAAAAGTGTGCTAGGGCCAGAGATGAGCAGAGCATGAGGGTGCCTCGTTTAAGATTAGTTACAGTATAGCTTTGCTAAAGTGACAAGACAAAGGGGCCTCCTGAAGAGAGCTCTTTCCTACCAGAAGCTGCTTACAAATCCCCACTTGTCAGAACATCATTCTGTTTTTATGGGATTAAGGGTGAAGGTCCATCTTCTGTAACTTCTTCCTGCTGATATAGGGTGCCATATTCTTAGAGTGGAAGATATCAATGTAGTTCTGTAGCATCTCTTTGCTGTCAGTTTTAGTTGCCTATTTACATATACAGACAGAACAAGCTACAATTATTTTGATGCCCACAAAGGTATAGATTATTATGAGCAATAGTGTTTTTTGTTTTGTTTTTCCTTTCCTATTTTTGATTGAAGTATAGTTAGTTTACAATGTTGTTAGTTTCAAGTGTACAGCAAAGTGATTCAGTTACACATACACACACACACGTGTGTGTATATATATATTCTTTTTCAGATTGTTTTCCATTACAGATTATTACGAGATATTGAGTATAGCTCCCTGTGCTATATACTAGGTCCTTGTTGTCTACCTTTTATATATATATTAGTGCGTATGTGTTATTTCTAAACTCCTAATTTATCTCCGCCCCATCTTTCCCCTTTGGTAACTGTAACTGTGTTTTCTATGTCTGTGAGTCTGTTTCTGTTTTGTAAATAAGTTCATTTATATCATTTTTTTAGATTCCACATATAAGTGATATCATTTGATATTTGTCTTTCTCTCTCTGACTTACTTCACTTAGTATGATCATCTCTAGGTCCATTCATGTTGCTACAAGTGGCAGTATTTCATTCTGTTTTTGTGCCTTAATAATATGCCATTGTATATGTATACCGCATTTTCTTTATCTATTCATCTGTTGATGGACATCTAGGTTGCTTCCATGTCTTGGCTATTGTGAATAGTGAACATTGGGATTCACGTATCTTTTCGAATTAGAGTTTTCTCCAGATATATGCCCAGGAATGGGATTGCAGGATCATATGGTAACTCTATTTTTAGTTTTTAAAGGAAGCTCTATACTGTTCTCCATAATGGCTCCACTAGTTTACATTCCCACCAACAGTGTAGGAGGGTTCTTTTTTCTCCACACACTCTTCAGCATTTATTATTTGTAGACTTTTAAGGATGGCCATTCTGACTTGTATGAGGTGATACCTGTGAGCAGTAGTGTTAATCTCATTCTCTTAAGGACAGTTCTTGGAATTGTGCTAGTCATAGATTCAGCACTGATCAAGATGAAGCAGCTTATGTCATGGCTGCAGTCTGGCCATCATGCAGTTAACTTTTTCCCTCTAGCGGCAATTATAGTATCTGTAAAACACCTCAGGAATGTGCATCAGATACTGAATCTGTGACTTTATTTTCCTAATCTTTAACTGCTGAACCTGCTCTTTTGTGACTCATGGAGACCTGGGAGATTTCAGCTTTTCTACACACAAGAGGCAAGGAACATGGGGTGGGGGCGCTTTGTACTTGGAAGGGGAACCCACAGGGTTCCAAAGGCAGGTGTGATTGTTTCAAGACTGACTGAGATTTGGGCCAGGTAGTCTCAATGGACTGCTGAGCTGTTGTAACTGCATATTCATAATCTTGGCAGCTTTTTCCTTTTTTCTGTAGGGTTTTGGAGAGTTTGTCAGCAATAGTGACAATTATATTAGTATACATAGTAGTAGCCCAATCAGGTTCATATCTTTTCACCAGTCATGCCAATTCATCTATTCCTTCTCACAAAATATAATTTAACATTGGATCATTCTGATGGTTCAGGAAACTCTTTGGGTCTGTGCCAGAGTGTTGTTTGACTATATTTTCATATATTTTGAAATAATCAAAAAAAAGTCTCTTCTGGCTTTTGTTTGCGTTAATGGGTTTTTGTCCAATCTATTTTCTTTGGAAAGATTTTTGGAATAGCTTAATATAGGTCATGGGCAATTTCTCTACATTTCTGGCAATCTGCACCTTTATGTTTATAAAAATCTTCCATAGGTGTCTTCTGATATATTTCTTGAAGGTATTCTTTTGCTTTATTCTCAGAGACTAGTAATTGTACAAGCTGGTACAAGTCTGAATATCCAGTCTTGTAAGTTGTTACTGTAAGGTCAAATTATTTAGCAAAACCCAAAGGATCCTGTAAAGGATCTGGAAAATCCTTAGTTAATTTCTTAAGTTCTTAGTCCAAGGGGTATAGGTAACAGCAAGCTCCCCTCTGCTTCTGGGTTTCTCCTTAAAGGGGGCAGCTATTATTTTAGGGCTGTCTTTATCCTTTCCCTTAGACTCAATAAGTTTTTCCTTTGAAATTGAAGGTGGAAGAGCAGGAAGGTCAGGGTAGGGAAGCACAAAGAGAAGAGGATACAAAGAAGGTGAAGGAAGAAGAAAGAGAGGGTAGAATAAGCAATGGTTTCTGAGATCTTTTCTAATTAAGCCACTGTTTCTAATAATCTTTGGTTTGTCTCTTGCAATGAAGCCATTTTATCATTCTCTTGCTTTGATGCTTCCCGGTACCAATTAAAATGTGCCTCCCGTTTTGGCTGTTTGATCTTATAGCTGGGTTTCTAATTGAGCCTGAAAGTATACCAACTTAGTGCCCCATTTTCGCCATCCCAGGCAAAAATTATATTTGGTCAGACCTTACCATTTAGTTAAATACTTGCAAGTGTCGGTTCCATAGATGTTATACATAAACCCAGTCGGGTTTCCCATAGGTGGCTGTTCTTCTGGGAGCTGTTTGGTCTTTGAGGCACAGTTTCCCATTATTAATTTGGTAGCCTAATTCATATATGAGATATGATCTGAACAACTTTCTGAGGATGGTGTATTCAATTGGATGTGTGCTGCTTCTGAGTCTAGCTCCCCAAGGAGTTACCCTTGGGTCAGTTCAACTCTTTTATGTGTCTTGGTTTCTCCCTTTGACAGTCTAATACTATCATGGGTACTCAGAGCACTAGATGATCAGCCTCTGTTGCACTCCCTGAAAGAGAAGTATTTGCTTAATGGTTATAGTGTGGCTCCCTGTGGGACCACCACACATCACAAAGATTATCCTCAGACACTTCTGCTAGGTTCTTAGCCACCTGAGGATGCCTTATGGCTGGAAGAAGCCAGTGTCCCTTGTTCTTTGGAGCTGAATAATTCAGTCTCTCATTTCACTAGCAAATGGTTTGTTCAGGCCTTATATTAACTTGTTTTTCTAAAGTTAAGCCAAATTTAACCAAAACCAGCCACTTTCCTTGGACCTCCTGCCCAGATCCCCCTAGGTCCCTGTTGAGGAAAATGCACAATGCCCCTTAAGACTCCAAGTCTTAAGTAAATACGGCTCAAATAAAATTTTTAGGATTGTCACTCAATGAGATCCAAATATCAGGAAAACTCAAGGAGTCAACATGGAAGAATAGGAGAACACGGAATTCGCCTTTCCTCACAAGTACATCAAGAATACATCTACAAGTGAAACAGTTCTCACAGAGCACCTGCTAAACACTAGTGGAAGACCTTGGACACCTGAAAGGACAAGAAAAGTCCACACACAACTGGGTAGGATGAAAGAAAGAAAAAAGAGGAAACGGGAAAGGACCAGCACCTCTGGCAGGGAGCTGAAGGTGAGGAGAGGTTCCCACATACAGAAAAGCCCCCTCATGGTGGGAAAATCAGTTGGGGCAGAAAGGGACCTTTGGGGGATTGGAGGGGAATGCAGCAACTGGTCTGTGGAAGGCAGGACAAAGTAAGAACTGTGTACATGATCCGTGCCTTAGCCCTGTACACCCCAGCCTGAGCTGTGTGTCTCCTGGTGCAGAGCGGGGCTGGGTGCTGGAAAGTGGGGTTTGAAGAGTGAATCTAGGGAGTGGACAGCTGTTGGCTCTGAAGAGACAGCCTGAAGGAGCAGGAGTAAGCAGCTCCACAACTGGGAAAGTTTGCGGAAGAAGCACAGGCCACCATAGAAGCAAGGTGCCATTGTTGAGTGACATGCAAGGAGTGGGGCCGCCACTGCAACACCCTTCCCCACCTACTGACCCCTGCCTCCATGGGAACTGGGTGGGGCACCCAACTGAACAGGCTCACCTGCCCCTCAAGCCAAGGCCTCCTCCACCCACACAGGCTCCAGGGTCCTGAGCACCATCACCTCCAAGGCCTCCTTTGATAGTTCAGGCCCTGGTGGGCCCACTCACACTGCTCAAGCCAAAGCCTCCTTGGGAATCAGCCTTGGGCTCCCCAGCCTGAGATGGGAATCCACCAATGCTGGCGGAAACTGAATGCTAAAGTGTGGGATTAGGAGAGCGGATCCAGGGAGATGACTGCTGTTGGCTGTACGGAGACAACTTGAGGGGACAGGAGTGAGGGGCTTCGTGGCTGGGATTGCTCCTAGAGGAAAGGTGGTGGGCCTTGGACAAAAGGCGCCATTGTTGGGTGGCGCACAAGATGTGGGGCCATCATTGCAGACTCTCTGCCCACACACAGCCCCTGACTCCATGGGCACTGGGAGGGATTCCCACCAGAGCGAGCTTGCCCCAGTCTGTTGCAACTTGCTGATGGTCTCTGCTGCTGCAGGCACTTCGCACATGCCCCAGTTGCAGCTGCCTTATCCCTCCCTGGCCTGAGCAAGTAAGTGTACCCCAATCAGCTGTTGCTTTCACCCCCTCTTGCGTGGGCAGAGATCAGATGCCTGAGGGTGGCCCACACACAGAGGTGGGGCCAAAACCAAAGCTGAGCCCCAGGTACTGTGTGACTAAGGAAGAGGAACAGAAATCCCTCAGTGCAGCTGCACAAGCTGCAGATTAAATCCCCATGCTCTGCTTAGTAAACCCTGCATCTGTGGACTATCCGAATGGACAATGAGTGCTCCCACAACTGAGACTGGTCTAGCTTTAGTAACTGTGGACTTTGGAGGCAGCTACACATGGGAGTTGCACCAGGTCAGAGTCTGAGCTGTCCCCATAGTGCCCACAGCACGTCCAGAGACTTACCTAGAGGTATTGGAGTGCCTCCTGGGGAGGTGGGGGTTGGCTGGGGCTGACTGTGGGGGCAAGCACACTAACAGCAGAGGCCCAAGGAAAATATTATTATTTTGTTTCATTTTGTTCTGTTGTTTTTTTAATTTATTTTTTCTTTTCTTTAAAAAATTTTTAATTTTTTTTTATTTTTCTATTTTTACTTTACTTTTTTGTTTTGTATTTTTTTCTTTTTTTTTGTTTGTTTTGTTTTTATCTTTTTTTGATTGTTTTTTGTGTGGTTCATTTTATGTTTTCTTTGCTTTTTTTTAGTTTGCTTCCTGCTTTTCCTTTTTTTTATTAGTCTTGCTTTTATTGTTTTCACTTTTGGGTTCTTTTGTTTGTTTCATTGTTCTCTTTTCTGTTTTCTCTGTCTTTTTATTTTTTTTATCTCTGTTTTTGTTTTTGTTCAGTTTTGCTTTTATCATTTGTCTTGGGTTTTATCTGTTTCTTTTCTTTTTTATGTTGTTGATGATGTTTGTTTTTGTTTTTGATATTTGTCTTGGGTTTCATTTGTTTATTTTCTTTTCCTTTTTTTTTTCTTCCTTTAGCTGTGCTGGAAGGCTTAGGCTTGTGGGGTCTTGGTTCCCCAGCCAGGGGTCAGGCCTGAGCCTCTGAGGTGGGCGTGCCAAGTCCAGAACACTGGACCACACGAGAATTCTCAGCCCCAGGAAATATTATCAGCGTGAGCTCTCCTGGAGGTCTCCATCTTGACATCAAGATCTGGATCCACCCAATTGCCTGTAGGCTCCAGTGCTGTATGCCTCATGCCAAACAACCAGCAAGACAGGAACACAGCCCCACCCATCAGTAGAAAGGCTTCCTACAGTCATACTAAGCTCACAGACACCGCAAAACACACCCTGTGACACAGTACTGCCCATCAGAAGGACAAGACTCAGCTCCACCCACCAGAGCACAGGCACCAGGAAGCCTACACAAGACCCTGGACTAACCTCACGCACCAGGGGCAGACACTAGAAGCAAGAGGAGCTATGACTCTGCAGCCTGTGGAAAGGAGACCACAAACACAGTAACTTAGACAAAATGAGACGACGAATATGTTGCAGGTGAAGGAATGAGTTAAAAATGCACAAGACCAAATAAATGAAGAGGAAATAGGCAATCTACCTGAAAAAGAATTCAGAGTAATGATAGTATAGATGATCTAAGATCTCAGAAATAGAATGGAGGCACAAATCAAGAATATACAAGAAATGTTAACAAGGACCTAGAAGAACTAAAGAACAAGCAATCAGTGATGAACAACACAATAACTGAAATGAAAAATACAGTAGAAAGAATCAATAAGAGAATAACTGAGGCAGAAAAGCAGATAAGTGAGCTGCAAGATAGAATGGTGGAAATAACTGCCATGGAACAGAATAAAGAAAAAAGAATGAAAAGAAATCAGGACAGTCTCAGAGACTTCTGGGACATTAAATGAACCAACATTCGAATTATAGGAGTCCCAGAATAAGAAAAGAAAGAGAAAGGGTCTGAAAAATATGTGAAGAGATTATAGTCAAAAACTTCCCCAATGTGGGAAAGGAAATAGTCGCCCAAGTCCAGGAAGCGCAGAGAGTCCCATACAGGATAAACCCAAGGAGAAACATGCTGAAACACATAGTAATCAAACTAACAAAAGTTAAATACAAAGAAAAATATTAAAAGCAGCAAGGGAAAAAGCAACAAAAAAACATACAAGGGAATCCCCACAAGGTTATCATGTGACTTCTCAGCAGAAACTCTGCAGGCCAGAAGGGAGTGGCAGGATACATTTAAACTGATGAAAGGGGAAAACTTACAACCGAGTTTAATCTACCCAGCAAGGATGTCATTCAGATTTGACAGAGCTTTACAGGCAAGCAAAAGTTAAGTGAATTCAGCACCACCAAACAAGCTTTACAACAAATGCTAAAGGAACTTCTCTAAGCAGAAAACACAAGAGAAGGAAAAGACCTACAAAAACAAATCCCAAACAACAAAATGGCAGTAGTAACATATATATCAATAATTACCTTAAATGTAAATGTATTAAATAGTCCAACTAAAAGATGCAGACTGGCTTTGTGGATACAAAAACAAGACCCATACACATGCAGTCGACAAGTGACCTACTTCAGACCTAGGGACACATACAGAAAGTGAGGGGATGTAAAAAGATATTCCATGCAAATGGAAAACACAATAAAGCCGGAGTAGCAATACTCATATCAGACAAAGTAGACTTTAACATAAAGACTATTACACAAGACAAGAAAGGACACTACACAGAGTCAAGGGATCAACCCAAGAAGATATAACAATTGTAAGTATTTATGCACCCAACATAGAAGCACTTCAATACATGAGGCAAATGCTAACAGCCATAGAAGGGGAAATTGACAGTAACACAATAACAGTGGGGGATTTTAACACTCTACTTACACCAATGGACAGATCATCCAGACAGAAAATTAATAAGGAAACACAAGCCTTAAATAACACATTATACCAGGTAGAATCAATTGATATTTGTAGGACCTTCTATCCAAAAGCAGCAGAATACACTTTCTTCTCAAGTGCACATGGAACATTCTCTAGGATACATCACATCTTGGGTCACAAATCAGGGCTCGGTATATTTAAGAAAACTGTAATCACATCAAACATCTTTTCTGACCTCAATGCTATGAGATTAGAAATCAGTTACAGGAAAAAAAAAAACTGTAAAGAAACACAAACACATGGAGGCTGAACAGTATGCTACAAAATAACCAATGGATCACTGAAGAAATAAAAAAGGAAATTAAAAAATACCTAGAAACAAATGACAATGAAAACACGATGACCCAAAGCCTATGGGATGCAGCAAAAGTGATTCTAAGAGGGAAGTTTATAGCAATACAGTCCTATCTCAAGAGACAAGAAAAATCTAACCTAACAACCTAAACTTACACCTAAAGCAACTAGATAAAGAAGAACAAACAAAACCCAAAGTTAGTTAAAAGGAGAGAAGTCATAATGTTCAAAGCAGAAATAAATGAAGTGGAGACCAAAAAAACAGCAAAGATCAATGAAACTAACCGCTGGTTCTTTGAGAAGATAAGCAAAATTGATAAAGCTTTAGCTAGACTCATCAAGAAAAAAGGGAAAGAACTCAAATCAATAAAATTGGAAATGAAAAAAGTTACAACTGACACCACAGAAATACAAAGGATCATAAGAGACTGTTAGAAGCAACTATATGCCAATAAAATGGACAACCTGGAAGAAATGGACAAATTCTTAGAAAAGTACAATCTTTCAAGACTGAACCAAGAATAAAGAGAAAATATGAACACACCAATCACAAGTAATGAAATTGAAACTATGATTAAAAATCTTCCAACAAAAAAGTCCAGGACCAGATGGCTTCACAGGCAAATACTAGCAAACATTTAGAGAAGAGCTAACACATATGCTTCTCAAATTATTCCAGAAAATTGCACAGGGAGAAACACTCCTAAGCTCATTCTACAAGTCCACCATCACCCGGATACCAAAGCCAGACAAAGATATCACAAAAAAAAAAAAAAAGAAAGAAAGAAAGAAAATTACAGACCAATATCACTATGAACATAGACTCAAAAATCCTCAACAAAATGGAAGCAAATAGAATCCAACAACACATTAGAAGGATTGTATACCATGATTAAGTGGGATTTATCCCAGGAATGCAAGGATTCTTCAATATATGCAAAACAATCCATATGATACAACAAATTAACAAATTGAAGAATAAAAACCATATGATCAAATCAATAGATGCAGAAAAAGCATTTGAAAAAATTCAACACCCATTTATGAAAAGAACTCTGCAGAATGTGGGCATAGAGGAAACCTATCTCAACATAATAAAGGCCATGTACAACAAATCCACAGCAAACATCATTCTCAGTGGTGAAAAATTGAAAGCATTTCCTCTAAGGTCAGGAATGAGACAAGGATGTCCACTCTTGCCACTATCATTTAACATCATTTTGGAAGTCCAAGCTACAGCAATCAGGGAAGAAAAAGAAATAAAAGGAATAGAAATTGGAAAAGAAGTAAAACTGTCACTGTTTGCAGATGAAATGATACTATACACAGAAAATCCTAAAAATTCCACCAGAAAACTACTAGACCTCATCAATGATTTTGGTAAAGGTGCAGGATAGAAAATTGATACACAGAAATCTCTTGCATTCCTATGTACTAACAATGAAAAATCAGGAAGAGAAATTAAGGAAACTATCCCATTTACCATTTCAACAAAAAGAATAAAATACCTAGGAATAAACCTACCTAAGGAAGCAGAAGACCTGTACTCAGAAAATTATAAGATACTGATGAAAAAAATCAAAGATGACAGAAACAAATTCAGAGATATATATCATGTTTTTGGACTGGAAGAACTAATATTGCGAAAATGACTATACTACCCAAAGCAATCTACAGATTCAGTGCATTCCCTGTCAAATTACCAATGGCATATTTCACAGAACTAGAAAAAAAAAATTTACAATTTATACGGAGATGCAAAAGACTCCAAATAGCCAAAGAAATCTTGAGAAAAGGAGCTGGAGGAATCAGGCTCTCTAACTTCAGACTATACTACAAAGCTACAGTAATACAGTAATCAAGACAGTATGGTACTGGCACAAAAATAGAAATATAGATCAATGGAACAGGATAGAAAGCCCAGAGATAAACCCATGCACATATGGTCCCCTAATCTATGACAAAGGAGGCAAGAATATACAATGGAGGAGAGACAGTCTCTTCAGTAAGTGGTGCTGGGGAAACTAGGCAACTATGTGTAAAAGAATGAAATTAGGACACTCCCTAACACCATACACAAAAGTAAACTCAAAATGGATTAAAGATCTAAATGTAAAGCCTGACAGTATAAAATTCTTAGAGGAAAACATAGGCAGAACACTGTTTACCATAAATCGCAGCAAGATCTTTTTTGACCCACATACTAGAGTAATGAAAATAAAAACAAAGTAAAGAAATGGGACCTAATGAAATTTAGAAGCTTTTGCTTTCATCTTACATAACACGAAAAGACAACCCTCAGGATCGGAGAAAATATTTGCAAATGAAGCAGATGACAGGGCATTAATCTCCAAAATATGCAAGCAGCTCATGCAGCTCAATATCAAAAAAAGAAAAAAAAAACGCAGTCAAAAAATGGCAGAAGATCTAAATAGACATTTCTCCAAATAAGACATATGGATGGCCAAGAGGCATATGAAAAGATGCTCAACATCACTAATTCTTAGAGAAATGCAAATCAAAACTACAATCAAGTATCACCTCACTCCAGTCAAAATGACTATCATCAAAAAATCTACAAACAATACATTCTGGAGAGGGTGTAGAGAAAAGGGGGCCCTCTTACACTGTTGGTGGGAATGTAAGTTGGTACAGCCACTATGGAAAACAGTATGGAGGTTCCTTAAAGAACTGAAAATGGAACTACCACATGACCCAGCAATCCCACTCCTGGGCATATACTGGGAGAAAACCATAATTCCAAAAGATACATGCACCCAGTGTTCATTGCTGCACTGTTTCCAATAGCCAGGATATGGAAGCAACCTAAATGTCCATCAGAATGGAAAAAGATGTAGTACATGTATACAATGGAATATTACTCAGCCATAAAAAGGAACAAAATTGTGCCATTTGCAGAGACGTGGTTGGACCTAGAGACTGTCATACAGAGTGAAGTACGTCAGAAAGAGGAAAACAAATATTGTATAATATTGCTTATATGTGCAATCTAGAAAAATGATACAGATGAACTTATTTGTAAAGCAGAAATAGAGACACAGACATAGAGAACAAACATATGGATACCAACAGGGAATGGGAATGGGATGAATTGGGAGATTAGGATTGACATATATACACTACTCTGTATAAAATAAATAACTAATGAGAACCTATTGTATAGTGTAGGGAACTCTACTCAATGCTCTGTGACGACTTAAATGGGAGGGAAATGCAAAAAGAGAGGAGATATTTATATACTTATAGCTGATTCACTTTGCTGTATAGCAGAAACTAACACAACATTGTAAAGCAACTATACTCCAAAAAAAAAAAGAAAGAAATTTTAAAAAAAAGGAGGGAAAAACAAAACAAATATCAGGAGAACTCACCAGAACACCTTAGAGATACTGAGAAGCTAGTGAATCTCAAAGGGTCCATGTTGGTACCAAGGGCCACTTTGGGATGTTCTCCAGGTGTTCTCTGATGGATGTTTCTGATATCCTGTCAGGTATGCCATGTAAATGCCAATGAAAAATTAATGAATAGTCAATCTATGAAAGAAGTGAAAAATTTTATTGAAGCTATCATGAGGAGTATAACCTAGCAGATAGTCTTTCAGAGCGCTCTAAAAACTGTTCCAACTGTTGAGGTCAAAGCACAGATACTTACGTTTTTGAGACAGAGGGTCATACATCACATGATGTATTCATTGACAGTTTACACAATCCAGATCTGCATGTACAAAGTAGTGGGTCACCATGACCCCTTATAGGGTTAAGAAGGAGTATTAGCTCCTAAAGATTTTTCTTGCTGGCGTTAGGAGAGTATGGCTCTATATGGATGAGCAGGTATTTTTGCCTTTGAGGAGGTCTGGTCAATGCATAATGCAGATACACAATGCACACTAGAGGGGAGGGAGGAGGCCAAGGGCAGAAAAATTTTTCATGTTTAAATTTTCCTTGCTTTGCTTTAAAATATGAATTTTTATTTCATCAAAACTAATTAAACTAAACTAAACAGGCGAACAATACCAGGCCAGCAGTTATCTAGAGTATTCCCTCCACACGCTTTTCACCCATTTCCTCTGGGTCCAAACCACAAAACACTGTGCTGCCCTAGTCTCCTGCTGTGAATCAGGTTTAAAATGGCCATTCTTGGTTCACCTGAACAGAACCTAGGGTGTGGCATTTGCTGTCCTATCCGATTCTTCACACTCCCCCCACACTCTGGCAGTTGGAGGCAGAGAGATTTAGAAGCCCCTTTGCTCCATAGAGGCCTCCTGAGACTCAGCCACTTCTAGCCCAAGGGCTTCCTCCTCTCCCAAGCAAAAGTAAATCAAGAGACCCTGGGGTGATTATGAATTTTGATGCAAATTCAGGATAGCTGGGGGGAAGAAGGGATGGAACCAAGGAAACTTCAAAAACTTCATCAGTGTTGTCCAGAGGTGAAATGTAACTCTACTACTACTAAATTAAACATTAATTGAGCTTATTGAGTGCCTAGCACTCTATTAAGTGCTTTGTTTTATCCTCACAAAAATGAGATGTCATAGATAGTTACTATTATTATTACTCCTGTTTTTCACACGAGGAGACAGAGGTTCAAGGCAATTACTTGCTCATGATCACACAGCTGGAGCACAGATCTGCCTTGTTACAGTTTTTAGGGGAAGGGGATATGGGTGCCAATGCTTTTCAATAACTTGTGCTTCCTGGCTAACTGATACCTCCAGAGCTCCATCCTATCTGCTCAAATCGTTCCTTGGTCTGGGAAAGTATGGCTTCTGTCTCTAAGAGATCAGATGCGTTAGAAAAAGCACTAGACTAGACGTCCAGAGAATGAGTTGCTAGGTAGAAAGTATCTCTTGTTAGAGCAATGACCCTTATCACCCATCTCCCTTCCCCCAGAACCCTAATGAACCCATCCCATATAGAGCAAGAATCAAAACTCACAGAGTGATTGACTATCCACTTAAGAAAATGCATTTCAGAAAATTTATACCAAACATTCAGAAGTTTGGCACCAATGACCCCCTTTTTGCCACAATATTTAGGTCAAGGAGAGTATGTTGCATTAGACAGGCCTTGCTGGTGAGAGGTGCTGCTTTCCTGGAACTTTCTGAAAAACCAAGGTATTGAAGGTCCTTGGCTTTCAAATACACTTCTCTGGGAAAATTGGGAATAATGTCATTGCCTACCCTGGACTTAACCCTCCCCTCCTAGAAAAAAGCAATTCCCCTCCACTTTTATCAAACTCTAGCATACCTGATAATTATCCTCTGTGAATTTGCATATCAGCTTGGGATCCAGCTTCCTGCCAACTATTCCTGCTCATTTGTCAGGAGCACAAACCTTCAGACTCTGAACCTTTAACTTATAAATGTCAAAGCTCCAAGATTCCTTATGCTCTACTCAGTCCAACCTTGTTACTGCCAAGAGGAGGACCCTATCTCCAAGAGACATGAAGCAGTTTGTTCAGAGCTGTGGTGTACTGGAATGACTCTTAAGGACTCAGGAAATCAGACTGTGCATTTATTCCCAACTCCACCTTCAGTGATATGTCTGTATCTTGAAGTTGGTCATGGTTACAGTATATGCACCATGGAAATTAGCAATGTACATGCCAGAAATTTTTCAGAGTGCTGGTTGTTAAATCAGCACACCGCTGGGGCTGGCTGATATATTGCCTGGGTGCTCTCTTTGTCTTTGTAGATCCTTCTCAAACTTATAGCTTAAGCCCACATCTCCTCTCCAAAACCCCACCCTCAAGTTCTTAGAAGTCACTGGGCCTGCAGCTTGCCACACACAACAGAAGGGGGGTGGGGAACAATTGAATCTCCAGGATCAAGTGAAGTGAACTTTCCCAAAGGTGATTTTATTAGACATAGTACAAGCTGCACTCTGAGTGAGGCCCTGGCATAGTCCTGGCAGCCTCCAGGATCATCACAGACTCCCAACAAAGTGAAATAAAGAGGTGGGAAACAAAAATCAAACCGGTCATTCATTAGAAAATAATGATGCCAAAGTGATAAGATGAAAAACAAAATGGCAAATAGAAAAGTAGATGAGGTTTGATAAAGATTAAAACTTTGTGAATTGTTTTTATTTTTTAGTGACTCAATTTTTAAAGGTTATATTCCATTTATAGTTATTATAAAATATTTGCTATATTCCCCATGTTGTACAATATATCTTTGTAGCTTATTTTATACTTAATAAAGAAAACTTTGTGAATTCTTCAGTGGTATATGAATCATTGAGTTTCTAAGCTTTTAAATGAGCCTGCTGTAGGGAGGGGATGGGGCTACGTCACCTTTGAAAATACATATTATAATATATGTCTGCATTCCAATGCTATGAAATCTTACCAACACACACTCATAGAAAGAAAATGACAGCTATATGGACTCTAGAATCTCATTAAGTAGACCAATCTTTCAGACAAAGTGCTCACTACCACTCTGTGGGCTGGCCTTCCATAGCCTGGAAGGTGGTAAGGGAAAACAGCCCTCCTTGGGGAAGAGAAAGTTGCAGGCAGATTCTTGGGGTCCCTTAAAATGACCACTGTGTTCTCAAGGTCATTAAATTGGTGCTAGTTAGCTATAATAACTTGGGGGTATGGGTGTGGCTAGTGTAGCATAGCCCCTTCTCACCCTCACCAGCACCCCCGCCCCCTTAGCCTCGAGGTTCAATTCTTTTTGCATTCAGTGAGGTTACAGAGTGGCGAGAATAGAAATGAAACCTAGAAATGTAAAGGGAACTTCATTTCTATGGCAAAAAGTGTGAGATGAGAGACAAAAGGGGAAGGGGGAGAGTGTGAGGAGAGGAAGGTTGCCTGATAAGGCTGGGACTTGCAGGGACTTGTAGAAAGTTATGTATTCAATAGATGTCTGTGTATAGTTAACTGGTAGGAAGGGAATGGTAGTAAAACTAAAAATGTTTTTTCTTCCCTGCTTTCTTTCTGCCCTTTCAGCTTCCTTCTCTCCCCTTCCACTCCTGTCCCCACTTCCTCATTGAGCCCTGGGCCAATAGGGGATCTCCATTAAGGATTCCTGATACATTCATGGGATGGGGGGAGGGAAGCTAAAAGATTCTTCAGGAGGTTTTTTCCACTGTTTTATTTGCTCTGAAAAAGAGCACCCTCTGGAAGGGGGTGGAAGGCTGTCCTGGGAATCTGATCTTTCCCCTTCTTAGGGACTACAAGAAGGAGCAAATCTTGGGCAGAAACTGGGATGTAGAGGAAGACTAGTCACTTCTGAGGTGGCTATTCGGCAGCCTGAAGGCCTTTCTTGGCACAGACTGGGATGTCTGGGAATGGCTCCTCCCTGTGTCCTCACCCACACCACCATGCTCCAGTCCGTCTCTTCCTGGCTGTGAGCTTTTCATTCTGGCTGATGCTGAATGAGGACACTAGATAAAACTGAAAGTGAGATCATAAAACCAATAAATACAATTCTTCTTAAACAATGGAAAGAGAAGGGCGAAAAGGGATAAAACAATACCACTCTTTGTCCTCTATCCCCTCACCCCAGGAATCCCCCAATCATGGAGGAATTCATGTATACACATACACACCCACAACAGTATTTACACATAGACACAAATAAACACATGCATACAGCAGAGAGTCAAGAAATAAGTAGAAGTAAATTGATAGAGGATAGAAGCCAATTGGGCCCTTCGCCAAAGCTGTTTTTCTGGACCCACAGAACAAGAAAGTGAAGGAGCTTGAAGAGGAAAGATTCTATCAACTGGAATATCTCCTTTGCCTGTGCCCAGAAAGATGACTTCTTCCCCCTTACTTCCTTTCCATTACCCTTCCCCGCCTCCACCTCATACTCTATTACTCTCTCCTCCTCCTCCTACCCCAGCACTGGTCTCCAGGGACTTTGATGCAGCCCCCTCTCTCATAAAGGAAGTGGCTCTACCTGTGTCCCAACCATCTTTGGATTCCAGAACTTATCTCAGGCAACCCCTCAACACATCCTGATTTGATGGGACCCCAGAGTAAAATGATTTCTTGACACCACAGGCCCGGTCACGAACTGTGCATAAAAGGATGTACAGGTGGATGTAGAAGTAGCTATTGAAGAAATGGATGAATGTCCTCTGGATTTCTGCATTTTAAAATCTGTAGATGATGGGACTGATGACTGAATGGAAGGTAGTTGTCAGGGCCATAGAGGTATTGGGAAGCCAGGGATATGAGGCATCTCTGATGAGCAAGTCATGTCCATCCAGTAAACAGGCCCAGTACCAGGGAGACAGTGGTGATGCCCTTGAAGTTTCAGATGAAGCCACTCTGGCTTGGGATCTCCTGAACCTGACCTATATCCTGACACTGACACAGTATCTCCTAGGCTTGGTGATGGAAGGAGTAGGAGATCTGAACATAGATTTGAAGCATGAGAATGAAGACAATCAAGAAGTACACAACCAAGCTTTGTCATCTCTCAAACAAATGGACATGCTGCAGGAATCAGGGTGGTCTAGACTATTCCAGCTCATTACTGGAAACAAACCAAGAGCCACACAGATGAATTATACCCTGCTTAATAGGCCTAAGGTATGGGGCATGGTGTGAATCACTTGGTAGGTAAAAGCATTGTGCAGAGATATGTAATTTCAACAGTGATGGCCAAGATCCCACAAAACAAGGAGGAGAAAGTTATCTGTTAGAAGCATACTTGCCATGACCAGCACTGATAGCTGGTTCTTGATATGGATGTAGTCACTTGAGAACTTAATGATCATCAGCCCGATGCCTCCCAGGAGGTTAGCAGTGGCAAGATTCCTTCTAAGGAAAAAAGTGGGAGAGTACAGGGTAGGGAAGAGTCACAATGCATTCAGTACCAGGGCATTTTCAACCTTGTACCAAAGTGCAGAGTTCCACATATCACCTGGTCATTTTCACAAACTAGCTCCAGACCACTACAGGGTAAGAAAGGACCTATGAGAGCATCATGGTGTGGTTGTATAACTGCTGTGAGTTGTTCAAGAACAGTGAAGGAGGCAACAGCCGGCCTTTCCCAGGGGAAGGTGTTAAGTCTTTTACATTAATGGGGAGAAGGGATAAAAAAGAAGGCAGGGAGACTGAGAAAGAAGGAGGTGGAAAGGTCTCTTAGAACAGAGAGGCCAAGTTATCACTCTCTTGCTGTGCCCCAGAGGTTCAGCCTCTGCTCTCTCCATTTGTGTCAGCTCTCTTGAAGACTGGGACTTCATATTTCCTAGTCCCTGCTAGATATATATCTCTCAGAGACATCTCTTCACACTCTTGGGAGCAATCGGGAGTGCCAATCCTCGACACTATTTGGTTTTATGTCTTTCCTTGTTGATGCATTAGAATAATGGATGCCACGACTGCAGCAAACCCCAATAAGTCCAGTTTTCTAAGGGACTTTGACATCAAAGCCCAGGTCAATGCACCTTGGTCTGCCTTGCTTGGGCTACCACTTGTGATACCTCTCCTAACTACCCCTCAGGTCCCCACTCTGCCACCCTCTGCCATCCGCAGTTGCCAGCTCTCACTATTTTTCTGACCTCCTCCTCCACCTTGATCCCAATCATTCTGCATCTCCACTCATACCCTCTTCATACCTGATCATGCTACCTCTCAGACCCCAAACTAGCCCCAAACTCTCTTCAAGATACTTCTCTGTTCCTCACTCATGCTTTCTCTCCAAAACAGCCTCCAATTCCAGCTTACCCCTCCTCAGTCCCAGCATTACTTCTGTGGTCTCTCACCCATCAGGAACCCACTCCTCTCTGGTCAGCGCTACACACCCCATTCATCCACCATTCTGTAGCTACCCCCAGGACTACACCTCTGCCAAGCTCCTGCCGAGATCCCAGCTTGCACTTTCTCTCCAGCCCCAGCTGGCACTACTTCTCAGTTCTAGTTCCCTGTACCTGCTTGTGCTAGCTCTCAACTACCATTAGCCTCCTCATGGTTTGCACCACCTCTCAGTTCTCCAACTCACTTCGAACTCCACTTGCACTGTTTCTCTGCTCTGGCCCTCCCTCCAGTTCTTGCTAGTGCTGTCTCTTTCTTCTCCCTTCAGATTTCCATTCCTGCAGCCTTTACAGACCTCTTTTCAGATCAAGGTTACACTACTTTTCTATACTCACCTTCCACCTTCTCTGAATCCCCTGTGCCTGCTCACACTACCTTTCCAATTCCTCACTCACACCAAACCTCTCTTGTGTTACCTCTCTGTATGATGCTTTGGAACCCAGAACCCCAATTTCCCAACTCAGGCCAAGAGAACAATTCCCATAGGCCATGATGATCAACCTTAGAGATCCAAGTAGCTTTTTCCTTAAGGCAATGTGTGGCCTGTACTGTCTTATCTGTCTCATTGATCCAAATACAGGAAGAAGTATTAGTGATGGCACATGACTAGCCCAAAAGAAATCTGGAGTAATGAGATTGTCACTACTCATGCTGAAATGAGACTAACCTATTTTCTCTCTAGGGCAGAGGTGGTATAACTTCTGCCAAAGTTAGTGATAAGTGTCTCGCAGTTTTTTTCTATTTGTATGATTCCCATTACTGGGTATACTGCTCTGAGTATTCACATAAACAATGATTCAGTAATTCCCCCAAGTAGAGTGCTTGAATAATCAAGGGTGGTCTCATTTTGGAGTTCACATCTGAGTCAGAATTTCAGCCTTGCAGATGTATAGAACTGGGGTCTTTGTGTACAGACCAGCCTCAGAATACTCTTCCTAAGGTGCATGAGATGTTAGTCTGAGACAAACAGGAGCAAGTGTCCTAGCCACAAAGAAGTAATGTCTGTTAGAAGGACATGGAGATCCAGGAAAAAGGAATTGTTCATGATACAAGGTCTGAAAAAGGCCTGACATTAGCTAGGTTACATATATACATTTCTTTTTTTACATTTAAACAATTTGTTTAAACTAGAAAAAAATGAATTTCTATTAATTCCAGGTGGTAAGCATTTGGCACATTGCCGTATAAAGATGGTTAAATTCAAATTCATAATTCCCAGGATCTGATCAATAGTTCTAACAAGTGGTCCTTTTTTCTGGGACACAAGCAAAGTCACATGTCATTTGTTTAAGGTCATTTGCCCATGTAGACACAAGTATAAAAACCATTTGCTGTAATTCCCTATGGTCTTATTTGATGACACCGAAATTGCCCGTAAGTTTTTTTTTTTATTCATGGGAGTCATATCCAATAGTAGGTAAGACTGAGGGTAGTGACTACTGTTTGGGAGAATCTTATGACATTATACCTAGCAATTATCATAAAGAGGAAGAAAGGAGGAAAGGGCAATTATGTGTGAATAAAAACCAGGGGCCTATAGAAAATGAGAAGAATGATTAAAAGCAAGCAGATGAAAGACAAAACAGGAATTAGAAAAGGATCTTTCTCTGACATCTTTGGGACAAGCTGTCCACTGTCCAAGGTCATTGGCTTGTTGTAAAGGTCTGGGTCAGTTGTCTATTTCTGAAAATTGGGTGCTTCTGATAGATTTCTGAGAATCCTCAGTTTGAAGTTACCTATTGGAGTAGCCTTCCAATAGGAATTCTGATTTGCTTCTTTAGTTGTGAGACATGAATCCAAGGATTGACTCCCTGGAGTTTCACTACTGTTTATTGTCAACAGTACATGAAAAGGTCCCTTCTATCAAAGTTCAAGAATAGTTTTTCTCTGGAGAGTCATGACATCAAAATGTCAGTATAGAAATTTTCCACCATCTTCCCCACAAAGAAAAACAGTTTTGACAATTACCCATGGATTAGAGGGCCTCTGTGGAAGTCCAGGAGTCTAGCATAGAAGTTCCAGCACACTGTCAGACAAAAAAAAAAAAAAAAAAATCTGAGATTGGACTTATTGAAGAAGGTAAGAGGAACAGTTTAATTTTACTCACTTCACCTCTCCCCCAAGGTGGCACAGGTCAGCATCAAGAGAGGCCTTTTTAACCTGTGATTTCTTCCATGGGAAAAAATAAAAGTGAGTGAGTATATGGCCTCCCCAGCTGTGCAGCACACTGCCAAAAAGGACCATTTCTTTCTCACCTCATCCAGAATACTGAATCATGAAGTGCATGACTGGAGGGCAAATGAATGGCTGGGAGAACAGCAGCCAGGGATTAGAACAGAATGCAGTGGTATCAAAGGGATATAGATGCTACTAACACTTCATGAACTCCATTGGGAAGTTTGTCCACAAGCTGCTGGTGATACCTCACCTACAAATACACCCACCAGCCTATAGGCACCCCAGAATTCCATGCCTCTCACCAACACACTACCTCATCTCTAGCTCCCTGTGCAAACACTTGAGGGTGGTGAGTGTGAGCCTTTGCAGATGGCTAATGAGCACACACAGAATGCTGGCTTGACTGTGGGATTGAGAGAAAGCACACAAGCTTTAGTATTCAACACTGCCATAGGGAAGGCAAACAGGAGTCTGTCAGCACCCACCTGGCTTTGTAGAACTCAGAGAAGTTTTCAAAGTCTCAAGAATACTCCCCACCCCAAGAGGAAACTAGAATTGTGGAACAGATGTATCCATAGAAAAGGTCTGAGAATCCTCAGAACCCCTAACGGGGCAGATGGAAGATATATCTCTCCCAAAGCCAGTTAGTAAAAATTGGAGGAGGTGATACACTTCTTCAAATGTGGAGACAGTAATACAAACCTTCAAGGAACAAGAAAAATCAGGGAAACATGGCACCACCAAAGGAAAACAATAATTTTCCAGGAACCGACTACAAATAAATGGAAATCTGTGATTTGTCCAACAAAGAATTCAAAATGGTTGTTTTAAGGAAGCTCAGTGAGGTACAAGAAAATACACAAAGGCAAATCAAATCAGTAAAACAATACAAGAACAAAGTGAGAAGTTAACAGAGAGATAAAAATCATTAAAAAGAACAAAACTTAAATTCTGGAGCTGAAGAATACAATAAATAAAATGAAAAATGCAATAGAAAACATCAACAGAAGACTAGATCAAGCAGAAGAATCAGTAATGTAGAAAACAAATCATTTGAAATTATCCAGGCAGAAGAAAAAGAGAAAAAAGAAAGAGAAAGAAAGAAAAAGAAAGAAGAAAGAAAGATGGTGAGGAAAGCCTACATGAACTATGGGATACTATTATGAGAAACAACCTGTGCATTACTGTAGTCCAAGAAGGAGAAGACAGGGAGAAAGTGGCAGAAAGCTTATTTAAAGAAATAATTGGGGGGGGGTGGCTTGAGGAAGATGGTGGAGGAGTAAGACATGGACACCTTCCTCCCCACAAATACATCAAAAATACATCTACTTCGTCCCAAAGCTCCTACAGAACACCTCCCAAATGCTGGCAGGGGACCTCAGACCTCCAAAAGGCAAGAAAATCCCCATGTAAGTGGGTAGAGCAAAAGAAAAAAGGGAGAAAAAGACAAAGGAATCCCAAGGAGACGTGCCCCTCTGGGAGGAAGCTGTGAAGGGGGTAAAGCATCCACACACTAGGAAGCCCCCCTCACTGGCTGGGAGGACGGGGGGGGGGGCTTCGGAGCCCCTGGAGGAGAGAGCAACAACAGGTGTGCAGAGGGCAGAGTGGAAAGATTCCCACATGGAGGATCTGGGCTAAACAGCACTCCCCAGCCAGAGATGCAAGTCTGCTCACCTGCAGTGGTGAGTGGGGGCTAGGTGCAGAGGCTTGGGCTTTAAAGAACAGACACCAGGGAGAGAACTGGGGCTAGCTGCTTGAAAACAGCCTGGCGGGCAAGTGCATCTCAGCTAGCTGGGAGGGAGGCTGGGGAAAAGCCTGGGCCTGACAGAGAGGCAGGAGACCTTTGTTTCAGGGTGCTCAAGTGGAGCTTGCTGCTCCACGAACTCACAGGCTGCAGAGCAGCACCTGTGCGAGCACCACCGCCACCCACGGCTGCTAAATCAAAACACAGAGCCTGCCACGGCAGCCAGTAAGGGTCCTGTTTGTAAAGCAGGTCATTGGCCACACCCTCCTGGCAGCAGGTGCAGGCTACCAACACCAAGGCTCTCATGTTCAGAACCAATTTCCCTGGGAGATCACACGGCACATCTCAGGCTCACGCTGCCAACCTCTGCTGCTGCAAGCACTCCAGAAAATTTCAATTAGACTGCGATATTCCTCCCTCCCCCCAACCTGAATTTGCATGTGAGCCCCAATCACCCTCTTTTGTCCCCTCTCGCCTGGGCAGGGAACTTACTCCTGAGAGCAGCCCACACACAAAGAATGGACCAAAACCAAAACTGATCCCTGAGGACTGTAGGACCAAAGAAGAGAAAGGGAAACAGCTGCAGGAGGAGCAGATTTAATACCCACAATAGGCTTGATAAACCCTGCATCTGTGGATCACCTGAATAGATGAGTGTTTCTACAATAGAGGCTATAGACTTAGGGGTCAACTGTGGACCTTGGGGGCAAATACATGCAAGACTAATACCAGATCGCAGTCTGAGCTCTCCACAGTCATCCCCAGAGCAGGTGCAGAGACCTACCTAGAAGTATTGGAGAACTTCCTGCTATGTTTGACTTGTTCCTGGTTTTATGTATTTGTTACTTTAATCTTTAGTGTATATATTTGTATGTGGGTTTGTTTATTGGTTTGATTACTTCCTTGTTTGTTTTCTCTCTCTTTTCTTTGTTTTCTCTTCTTTTCTTTTCTTCCCTTTTTGCAAGTGCAAGTGTGCACATCTCCTTGTGTAATTTTGACTGTTTAGGGTTGCTTTTACCACCTGTCTTGGGGATTTGTCTGTCCTTTTTTTTTTTTTAATTTTTATAAATTTATTTATTTATTTAATTGGCTGTGTTGGGTCTTCGTTGCTGCACATGGGCTTTCTCTAGTTGCGGTGAGGTGGGCTACTCTTCATTGTGGTGCATAGGCTTCTCATTGCAGTGGCCTTTCTTGTTGCAGAGCACGGGCTCTAGGCACGTGGGCTTCAGTAGTTGCAGCACATGGGCTCAATAGTTGTGGTGCACGGGCTTAGTTGCTCTACGGCATGTGGTATCTTCCTGGGGCAGGGCTCAAACCCGTGTCCCCTGCATTGGCAGGCAGATTCTTACCCACTGCGGCACCTAGGAAGTCCTGTCCTTTCACTTTCTTTTTCTTTTTTTCTTTTCTCTCCTTCTACGTCCTTTTTCTCCATGCTGTGCAGTTTCCAGTGTCTTGGTGCCCTGGCAGGGGGTCAGACCTGGACCTCTGAGGCAGCACAGCTGAGTCCAGGACACTGGGCCACCAGAGAACTCCTGACCCCACGGGATATTAATCAGCAAGTGTTCTCCCAGAGGTCTCATTCTCAACACTAAGATCTGAATCCAACCAAAGGTCAGCAAGCTCCAGTGCTGGATACCTCAAGCCAAACAACTAGCAAGACAGGAACATAACCCCACCCATTAGCAGACAGACTGCATATACTCATACCAAGCTCACAGACACACCCAAACACACCAACAGACATGGCCCTGCACATCAGAAGGATAAGATCCAGCTCCACACACAAGAATACAGGCACCAGCTCCCCCCACCCCGCCCACCAAGAAGCCTATGCAACCCACTGGACCAACCTCCCCACTGGGGACAGACAACAGAGTTAAGAAGAACTACGACCCTGCAGCCTGAGGAAAGAAGACCTCAAACACAGTAAGTTAAACAAAATGAGAAAACAGAGAAAGATGCAGCAGATGAAGGAACAAGGTAAAACCGCACAAGACCAGGCAAATGAAGATGAGATAGGCAGTCTACCTGAAAAAGAATTCAGAATAATGATAGTAAAGATGATCCAAGATTTCAGAAATAATATTGAGGCACAGATGGAGCAAATGAAAGAAATGTTTAACAAGGAGCTGGAAGAACTAAAGAGCAAATAAACAGTGATGTACAACACAATAAACAAACAGTGATTTACAACACAATAACTGAACTTAAAAATACTCTAGAAGGAATGCAGAGCAGAATAACTGAGACAGAAGAATGGATAAGTTACCTGGAAGATAGAATGGTAGAAATAACTGACACAGAGCATAATGAAGAAAAAAGAATGAAAAGAATTGAGGACAGTCTCAGAGACGTCTGGGACAACATTAAACGTACAAACATTCAAATTATAAGGGTCCCAGAAGAAGAAGAAAAAAAGAAAGGGTCTGAGAAGATTTTTGAAGAGATTATAGTTGAAAACTTCCTGAACATGGAAAAAGAAATAGTTAATCAAGTCCAGGAAGCACAGAGAGTACCATATAGGATAAACCCAAGGAGAAACACACTGAGACACATATTAATCAAACTATAAAAAAAAATACGAAGAAAAAAATATTAAAAGCAGGAAGGGAAAAGCAATGAATAACATAAAGGGAAACCCCCATAAGACTAACAGCTGATCTTTCAGCAGAAACTCTACAGGCCAGGAGTGGCAGGATATATTTAAAGTGATGAAAGAGAAAAATCTACAACCAAGATTACTCTACCCAGGAACGATCTCATTCAGATTTGAAGGAGAAATTAAAAGGTTTACTGACAAGCAAAAACTAAGAGAATTCAGCACCACCAGACCAGCTTTACAACAAATGCTAAAGGAACTTCTCTAAGCAGAAAACACAAGAGAAGGAAAAGACTTACAAAAACAGACCCAATACAATTAATAAAATGGTAATAGGAACATACATATTGATTATTACCTTAAATGTGAATGGATTAAATGCTCCAACCAAGAGGCACAGACTAGCTGAATGGATAGAAAAGCAAGACCCATATATATACTGTCTACAAGAGACACACTTCAGAACTAGGGACACATAAAGACTGAGAGTGAGGGGATGGAAAAAGATATTCCATGCAAATAGAAATCAAAAGAAAGTTGGGGTAGAAATACTCATATCAGACAAAATAAAGTATAACATAAAGACTATTACAAGAGACAAGGAAGGACACTACATAATGATAAAGGGCTTAATCTGAGAAGAAGATATAACAATTGTAAATATCTATGCACCCAACACCAATGGACAGATCATCCAAACAGAAATTCAATAAAGAAACACAAGCTCTAAATGAGGCATTAGACCAGATTGATTTAATTGCTATTTTTAGGACTTCCCATCCAAAACAACAGAATACACTTTCTTCTCAAGTGCACACAGAACATTCTCCAGGATAGATCACATCTTGGGTCACAAATCAAGCCTCAATAAATTTAAGAAAACTGAAATCGTATGAAGCATCTTTTCTGATCACAACATATGAAACTAGATATCAATTGCAGGGGAAAAAAAAGTGTAAAAAATATGAACACATGGAGGCTAAACAACACTCTACTAAATATCCAAGAGATCACTGAAGAAATCAAATAGGAAATTTAAAAAATACATGAAAACAAATGACAATGAAAATATGATGACCCAAAACCTATGGGATGCAGCAAAAGCACTTCTAAGAGGAAGGTTTATTGCAATAGAATCCTACCTCAAGAAAAAAGAAAATCTCAAATAAGCAACCTAACCCTACATCTAAAGCAATTAGAGAAGGAAGAGCAAAAAAAAAATCCCAAAGTTAGCAGAAGGAAAGAAATTATAAAGATCAGGTCAGAAATAAATAAAAAAGAAATCAAGGACACAATAGCAAAGATCAATAAAACAAAAAGTTGGTTCTTTGAGAAGATAAACAAAACTGATAAACCATTAGCCAGACTCATCAGGAAAAAAGGGAGAAGACTCAAATCAACAGAATCAGAAATGAAAAAGGAGAAGTAACAACTGACACTGCAGAAATAGAAAGGATCATGAGTGACTAATACAAACAGCAATATGCCAGTAAAATGGACAACCTGGAAGAAATGGGCATATTCTTAGAAAAGTACAAACTTCCAAGACTGAACCAGGAAGAAACAGAAAATATGAGCAGTCCAATCACAAACACTGAAATTGAAACTGTAATTAAACATCTTCCAACAAACAAAAGCCCAGGGTTAGGTGGCTTCACAGGCGAATTCTATCAAATATTTAGAGAAGAGCGAACACCTATCCTTCTCAAACTCTTCCAAAAGATAGCAGAGGGAGGAACACTGCCAAACTCATTCTACGAGGCCACCATCACCCTGATACCAAAACCAGACAAAGATGTCACCAAAAAAGAAAATTACAGGCCAATATCACTAATGAACATAGATGCAAAAATTCTCAACAGAATACTAGCAAACAGAATCCAACAGTGTGGAGATCTCATCCACACAAACGAACCTGAATGTGAGTGGCACGGTGGAATTAAGAAAATTCACACAAGAGTATAGGAAAGCATGGGGTCAGGGGACTCAAGACCAAGCCAGTCAAGCGTCCCGAGCTCTGATTCCCATAACGTATTTGTTGAGAAAAAGCATTCTAGCATTCTAGCATTCTGGATTATTAATCACGATAATGGACATCACAAGGTATATGCTTCAGTTAGAGAAAAAAGCAGAACACCTTGTTTTTTATGACTACTAGGGGAGATAGTTAATCTTTAACTTGGAGTTGGAGCCTGGAGCCATTGGGCTATATGACTGCTTTATCTCAATCGGTTTTCCTTGAGACTAGTTCTGCTTTCAGAACTGCTTGCAGCCATGTAGCTGGTCATGTCCTCTCAGGATTGTTACTCCAAGTCAATGTCCTCTGTGTCCTCTGTGGTTCTCTACATCTCCCCCTTTTTGTTTATTGGACACACATCTGAGCTTTACAGAGTATGCAGCTAGTTGTTGTTGCTGTTTTCGACTTTGTCAGAGGAGATGTCGCCAGACTAGGCAGACAGAAAATTATCAAGATTAATATTGCTGTTATCGCCAAAGCAGAGCCCCCAAATATGCACAAATGGGGCATAGGATTCAATTTACCCAATTCATTAGCAATATTGTCCAAATAATTTGATCCTGCTAGTAATTCCAATTTTTTGTCAAAAGTGTCAAGAAATTCCTTATGTAATAACGTTAATTCATAAGTCATGTTTCCTTGATTTAGCAACTGTTGGCCTACTTTGTTCCAATTAAATTTTGAAGAATTATAAAGATAAGGAATAACACAGAATTGAGTAATATTCCAATCACAGTGAAGACGTAGTTGTTTCTGAAGACTGAAAATTTCATCTCCTGTCATTACCACAGCTTGTTGCAGGTCAGCTACCTCAGAAGCTATTTTGTTGTCAGTTTGATTCTGAGTGGACCAGAGCAGCTCAGAATTAGTATGCCATTGCTGCACAAATTCTGTAGTTTGGATAGTCTGATGTAAAGCTACACCTGCGGTTGCTGCCGTGGCAGTTGTTGCAATTAGACATATTATGACAGCAACTAAGGTTCCAATGAAATGTTTGGTTCTATATAGCATTTTTTAAATTATTTCCTGCAAGAAGTAAAGATTAGGAGACTCTTGCTAGGATCGTTTCATTTGAACCGACAGCCAAATTCCTGGGCAGGCCTTGACTATATAAATTGATTCAGCATTATGATTAAATAATATGGTGGAATTTAAGCAAGTATAAAAGGTACAGTTAACACAATTCAACAATAATTCATAAGCATCAAAGTTAGTATGTCCTTTCATTAGTAGGTAAGGGAATTTTACACAAGCTTGTATGTAATGTGTTTCATTAATAGTAAAGGAGAGCGCAGTATCATTATTGACCAAATTTCTAGTATAGTTTCCTTTCCAAGCATGTATTTCATGAAGAGAGGCCATTAATTTCCATATTTGGTTATGAATTGGACCATGAGAAAAGTATGGGCTCGGAGGAGACATTCCTGATCCATGCCAGTATATAATATCTCTAGATGCCTCAGTTGAGGTAACAGTACCATGCTTATGTTTTTTCCATCTTAAATCATATGGGGAACCATGGCGTCAAGCCAAACCTCTAGGGCTCCAATCAATGACATTTCCTTGGGAAATATTAAGAAGCACTCGACCTTTATTTCCCCTGCATTTATCCCAACTGATCCAATTGGAAATAGATGATACCCTTTTTTGCTGGCAAATGGGTATGTCTGGAGGCATGGTGTTACTAACGATCCCAGTGTCTTTAAAGCTAAAACTTGACAATAAGAATAATTGAGTAGGATTAGTATTATTAGTCTTAACGGTAGATAGCCAGCCTTGATATGCCACTTTAAGACAGTGATTCTCAAGTCCAAACAAATAGGGATGTTATCTGCTCCTACAGTATAATTAAAAATGATATAGCCCTCCTCATTCGGCATCATAGGCCCCCTAGGATCATATGGCCCAGGAAACCAATTTCAGTCATTAATATAAACAAGAGTAATTACTTTGTTTAGTGGAGGATGTGGAACATAAGCCCAGTAAGAGAAATTTGTTGCACCATATGCTATTCCCACTGTAGTGTTAACAACCGCAAGCATAGCTAGAAACATGTTGGCCGACGTTTTTGGTAAGCGCAATCCCTCCAGTATCTTATCAGCTTCATGGGAGGTCTTCTTTATCACTCCCCATGTCATGGGAGGGGTTTTCTGAGTTGTATTGGTGACGGTTATTGAAGGTCATATATCCAGCTTCGCCATTCTTTCCGCTAGTGGTGGCTCTATGTCGAATCTCGCCCGTTTCCAGTTCATTTCTGGGTTTCAGTCATTTTGCAGGGAGTCACGATATTTTTCCACTTCCTGTGGAGACACAAGCAAAACCTCTACCCCATGATTTAACCCAACCCCTTTTCCATATGTCTGTACTTATATCACGCCACCAAATTGGCTGCATGAGAGGAGATTCAGGTATCTCGTTTTCCCAGTGTTTTTCTATTGCTGATTTATTCTCTTCAGTCCAAAAATTTAAATGATTAAGTGTAAACAAAGCTTTATTCAAACGATCTTTAGGTGTTATAGGAAACCCATCTCCCCCTTTTTGTTCATCTAGCATTTGTTTTAATGTTAAGTTAGCTCTTTCAACAATTGCCTGGCCTGTTGGATCATATAGAATGCCAGTGAAATGTGATATATGCCATTCATCACAGAATTTTTTGAATGAATTAGAGGTATAAGCAGGACCATGAAACAGGCTAGTAAATGAAAACAAACATGAAATGTTTTTTCACCAGATAAAGCAGAGGCCATAATAAAATGAGAATAAGTATCAATAGTAACATGCACATATCCCAAACGACCAAAGGAAGGGATATGAGTAACATCCATTTGCCATAATTGGTTTGGAGCTTGCCCTCTGGGGTTAGTACCACTAGGCCAAGAGGGAACATTGACAACCTGACAGGATGGACAGTGTCTTATAATCATCTGACTCTGATGACAGGAAATTCCAAAGTGTTCTTTAAGGCCTTTGGCATTAATATGAGTTAATCAATGAAATTCTGTTGCTTCTTTAAGTTGAACATAAACAATAAGTAACTGATCAGTATTATGATTACCGTGAGATAGTGGTCCGGGCAATTTTGAATGAGCTTGCATATGAGTAATGAACAATGGAAAAGTTCGTTGATGAAGAGTTTTCTGTAATTGAGTTAATAGTTGAAAAGTAGAAGAAGAGGAATTAAGTTCAGCGGTTTCAATGGTTTGTACTGTATAAACAACATATTGCGAATTGGGAACTATATTAAGAGAGGCGGAAAAGTCTGTTAATAATGATATCACCGCCATTAATTCAGCCTTTTGCGCGGATGTTTGAAAAGTGTCCCATGCTTTAGTGAGAGGTCCTGTATAACCTGCTTCGCCATTACTGCTCCCATCAGTAAGGAAAGTAGGCGCTTCTATAATAGGATTTTTGGCAAGGATGTGAGGTAAAATCCAATTAGTGATTTTTAAGAACTGAAATAGTTTGCTCTGGGGAAAATGATTATCAAGAATACTTACATAATCCGAGAGCCCAATTTGCCATTCAATATTAGTTTGCAAAGTTTTGTTAATTTGAGCATTTGTTAAAGGAACTACAATAACGTGTGGGTCTTGGCTGGCTAACTGCTGGAGGCGAATTCTTCCTTTGTGAATCAGTTGTCCCATTTTGTCTAGATAAAGCTGTAGCTGTTTATTAACCTTGTTAGGGAGAAAGATCCACTCAATGATGGTCTCTTCCTGAATTAATATACCAGTTGGAGAGCGTAAGGAAGGAAAAATCAAAAGTTGAATAGGTTTATTTAAATCAATGGGTTCAAGCTGAGCTTGGTGAATGCGTTGTTGTATCCATTCCAATTCCCTTTTTGCAGCGGGAGTGAGTTTTCTGGGACTGTGTAATGCAGAGTCACCTCTCTGAATATCAAAAAGATTAGAAAGAGCATAGGTTCGTATTCCCAATACAGGGCATAGCCAGTTAATACCTCCTAATAATTTCTGAAAATCATTTAAGGTATTGAGAGAATCGGCATGAATTTGAACCTTTTGCGGAGTTATGATGTTGTGATTTATAATAGCTCCCAAATAATGAAATGGAGATTCAGTCTGAATTTTGTCTTTGGCTATCTCCAAACCATATTTTAATAGCTCTTGTTGAGCTGTAGCAATAAGGAGAGTCAGTTCTTCTTTATTGGGAGTTGCAAATAACAAATCATCCATATAATGAATTATATAAGCATTAGAAAACAGTTGTCTTAACAGTTGCAGTGGCTGATTAACAAAATGTTGACAAAGAGTAGGACTGTTTAACATTCCTTGGGGCAATACTTTCCACTGATATCATTCAGCAGGTTTGTGGTTGTTAATTGAAGGAATAGTAAAGGCAAATTTAATACAGTCCTGTGGCTGTAAAGGGATAGTAAAAAAGCAATCCTTCAAATCAATAACAATCAGAGACCAGTCTTTTGGAATCATAGCAGGAGAAGGAAGCCCTGATTGTAGCGATCCCATTGGTTGAATTACAGCATTAATTTTTCTTAAATCCATTAGCATTCTCCATTTCCCTGATTTTTTCTTTATTACAAAGACTGGAGAATTCCAGGGACTAGTAGAAGGTTCAATATGACCTGCTTGAAGTTGTCCTTGAACTAATTGTTTAAGAGCGTCCCCGTTTTTCTACAGTGAGTGGCCACTGCTCCACCCAAACAGGTTTGTTTGTTTACCATGTTAAGGGAAGTGCAACTGGACTTTCAGCAGTGACGGCTAGAATAAATTTGGATTTCTAGAATTTTGTCTTTCTCCTTTACTAACAGCTGTACTCATAGAAGTTATGCTTACTCATGTTTTCCATTGTTGCAGCAGGTCCCGTCCCCATAGATTAATAGCTATATCGGTTATGTAAGGTTGTAAAGTAGCTATTTGATTATCAGGACCTAAAACAGTATAGATCTGCGTACTTTGATGAATATGAGTCATAGTGCCGATGACAGTAAGGACTAAAGGGATATCCTTAATAGGCCATGAAGAAGGCCAGTAACGTTGGGCAATAACAGTAACATCAGCCCCTGTATCAACAAGACCCTTAAATTCTTTATTATTGATAGATAGTACCATCTCAGGCCTTTGATTGTTTATACATTTGCCAGAAAGTTTGTTTTCCTGTGCTACCAAAACCCCCTTCTCTCCTGACCAAAGAGCGGTTGACAATATAATAAGGTAGCAACAACTGTGCAATCCGTTCTCCTGCTATAATTTGATACTGCCGACTAGTACTCATCATGACTAAAATCTCCCCTGTAAAATCAGAGACTATAACGCCAGTATGCACGAATACTCCTTGCATCGTAAGACTGCTTCTGCCCATTAATAAACCCACATATCCTTTTGGAACAGGACCATATATTCCAGTATGAACTTTAATAATGCCATTGGCTGGCACAAGTAACAGATTTTGAATGGCTGGAAGATCTAGGGCTGCACTACCTGAGGTGGCTTGGTAAAGGTCAGAGATTCGTTGGACGTTAGAACCCAGGCCGGGAATTGAAGACCCATTTTGTTTTGATAGGGGCCCTGGGCTGGGCCCTGGTTCCCGTTTCCCGGCTGGTTTAGGGCTTGACCGTTAAGATGAAACTTAGAACAACATTGGTTCGCCCAGTGCTTTCCTTTATTGCATCTAGGGCATATACCGGGAGCTCCAGATGTATTTTGACCTACAGAAACTTTATTTTGAGGTTTAGCATGACACTCCTTTTTTATATGTCTTGACTTCCCACAATTGAAACAGGTTGTTTCTTTAGGAGGTTTTTTCTGTAGGTTAGCTCCACAGATGGCCTCAGGCAACATTTGCATTTTATAACTATCTGATCCCACATCTTGACATGCTCGTGTATATTCTTCAAGAGCTTGTCCTTTTACATGGTGTAAAGCCTTTTGACATTCTGAATTAGCGTTGTCATAAGCCAGCATTTGCATTAATAAGTCACGTAGCCCGGGTTGAGAAACAGTCTTATGGAGTACATCTTTTAAGTGAGCTATAAATTCAACATAAGGTTCATTGTGGCTCTGCTTAACATTTACCACTGATGGAACCACTTGACCTGGGGGTGCAATCTTCTCCCAGGCTTTCATGCAGCATAACCGCACTTGTATTATAGCCTGATCAGAATATTGTAATTGGGCTGGTACACCTTGCCAATTTCCTGTCCCCATCAATTGCTCGGTTGAAATTGGGATTGGTGGATTTTGAGCATTATTCCTAGCTCTTTGTTGAGACGTTTCATCTAGCCACCAAGTTTTGAATTGTAAAAATTCTGCTGATGTTAAACAAGTATGGGCTAGTTGGTCCCAGTCCCATGGTATGAGTTTTTCTGCTTGAGATAGACCTCACATTAGCCCCATGGTATATGGTTCCATAAGCCATACATGCTTGTTTTAATTCTTTTAACATCTTGAAAGGGATAGGGGCATGATCATATTGATAAGCCCCTTGAGGGAATTACTGATTAGGAGCTACTGGAGTAACAGTCACTGGAAAAGCACAAGGGTATAAGTAAGCCTCCAAATCCCCTTCTAGTTGGGTTTGGTGAATTCCCTTTTGTATTCCTGAACCCTCAATTGGCGAGACAATAGAACTTTTAGGAGGATTATTCAAATCCGGAAAGACTATTGTCCCCAAAAGGGGCTCTAGCACCCTCTAAATCTTTTTTTTTTTCCTCTGTTGGTCCCTTTCTTATTAGTTTGTGTTCTATAATCTAAGACAGGCATAGCCAATAAAGGACTCTTTTTGCTTTTTTCCTTTTCATTTTCATAGACATATCATTCCTCATCCTCTGTAATAGGGCCGGGGGAGAGAAGAATAGTTTCTCCGGCCCCGTCTTCTTCTCCCTCTGAATCTGTGGCAGATGGAGATTGTAATGGTTGTAAAGCTAAGGAAATAAGGTTACAGAGAAACTAGACGGAGAGGGATATGTTCTCTGCTCTTGTGAGATCTCTTAAGTTCTTGTATTACTTGTTTCCATTGTTTCACTTGTAAAGTGCCATCTGCTGGAAACCAATAGCAGTGCCGTCTGCCTGGAGAAAACAGCTCTTCAAAGCTCCTCCTATATGTTATGAGGTGGATAGACCTAGAGTCTGTCATACAGAGTGAAGTAAGTCAGAAAGAGAAAGACAAATATTGTATGCTAACTCACATATACGGAATCTAAAAATGGTACTGATGAACTCAGTGACAAGAACAAGGACGCAGGTGCAGAGAATGGACTGGAGAACTCGAGGTTTGGGAGGCGGCGGGGGATGAAGGGGAAGCTGAGACGACGCAAGAGAGTAGCACAGACATATGTATACTACCAACTGTAAAATAGATAGCCAGTGGGAAGTTGTTGTATAACAAAGGGTGTTCAACTCGAGAGTGGAAGATGCCTTAGAGGACTGGGAAGGGGAGGATGGGGGGGACTCGAGGGAGGGTGGGGGGGGAGTCGAGGAAGGGAGGGAATACGGGGATATGTGTATAAAAACAGATGATTGATATAGATGCAAAAATCCTCAACAAAATACTAGCTAACAGACTCCAACAGCACATTAAAAAAATCATACACCATGATCAAGTGGGGTGTATCCCTGGGATGCAAGGATTCTTCAATATACGCAAATCAATCAACGTGATACATCATATCAACAACTTGAAGGATAAAAACCATATGATCATCTCAATAGATGCAGAAAAATCTTTTGACAAAGTTCAACATCCATTTATGATAAAAGCTCTCCAGAAAATGGGCAGAGAAGGAAATTACCTCAACATAATCAAAGCCATATATGAGAAACCAAAAGCCAACATCGTTCTAAATGGGGAAAAACTGAAAGAATTCCCTCTAAGAACAGGAACAAGACAAGGGTGTCCACTCTCACCATTATTATTCAACATAGTTTTGGAAGCTTTAGCCACAGCATCAGAGAAGAAAAAGAAATAAAAGGAATCCAAACTGGAAAAGAATAAGTAAAATTATCACTCTTTGCAGATGACATGATATTATATATAGAAAACCCTAAAGACTCTACCAGAAAACTGCTAGCACTAATTGATCAGTTTAGTAAAGTAGCAGGATACAAAATTAATGCACAGAAATCTCTTGCATTCCTATACACGAACAACGGAAGAGCAGAAAGAGAAATTAAGGAAACTCTCCCATTCACCATTGCAACAAAAAGAATCAAATACCTAGGAATAAACCTGCCTAAGGAGGCAAAAGATCTGTATGCAGAAAACTTTAAGACATTGATGAAAGAAATCAAAGACGACACAAACAGATGGAGGGACATACCATGTTCCTGGATTGGAAGAATCAACATCGTGAAAATGACTGTACTACCCAAAGCAATTTACAGATTCAATGCAATCCCGATCAAATTACCAATGGCATTTTTCACAGAACTAGAACAAGAAATCTTACGATTTGTATGGAAATGCAAAAGACCCCGAGTAGCCAAAGCAATCTTGAGAAGGAAAAATGGAGTTGGTGGAATCAGGCTTCCTGACTTCAAACTATACTACAAGGCCATAGTGATCAAGACAGTATGGTACTGGCACAAAAACAGAAAGGAAGATCAATGGAATAGAATAGAGAACTCAGAAGTAAGCCCAAACACATATGGGCACCTTATCTTTGACAAAGGAGGCACAAATATACAATGGACAAAAGACAGCCTCTTCAATAAGTGGTGCTGGGAAAATTGGACAACTACATGTAAAAGAATGAAATTAGAACACTTCCTAACACCATACACAAAAATAAACTCCAAATGGATTAAAGACCTACATGTAAGGCCAGACACTATGAAACTCCTAGAGGAAAACATAGGCAGAACACTCTATGACATCCATCAAAGCAAGATCCTTTTTGACCCACCTCCTAGAATCGTGGAAATAAAATCAAGAATAAACAAATGGGACCTCATGAAACTTAAAAGCTTTTGCACAGCGAAAGAAACCATAAACAAGACTAAAAGGCAACCCTCAGAATGGGAAAAAATAGTTGCCTATGAAACAACGGACAAAGGATTAACCTCCAAAATATACAAGCAGCTCATGAAGCTTCATACCAAAAAAGCAAATAACCCAATCCACAAATGGGCAGAAGACCTAAATAGACATTTCTCCAAAGAAGACATACAGATGGCCAACACACACATGAAAAGATGCTCAACATCACTCATCATCAGAGAAATGCAAGTCAAAGCCACAATGAGGTTTCACCTCACACCGATCAGAATGGCCATCATCACAAAATCTGGAAACCACAAATGTTGGAGAGGGTGTGGAGAAAAGGGAACTCTCCTGCACTGTTGGTAGGAATGTAAGTTGGTACAGCCACTATGGAAAACAATTTGGAGGTTCCTTAAAAAACTACAAATAGAACTACCATATGATCCATTAATCCCACTCCTGGGCATATACCCAAAGAAAACCATAATCCCAAAAGAAACATGTACCATAATGTTTATTGCAGCACTATTTACAATAGCCAGGACATGGAAGCAACCTAAATGCCCATCAACAAGTGAATGGATACAGAAGACGTGGCATATATATACAATGGAATATTGCTCAGCTATAAAAAGGAATGAGATGGAGCTATATATAATGAGGTGGATAGACCTAGAGTTTGTCATACAGAGTGAAGTAAGTCAGAAAGAGAAAGACAAATATTGTATGCTAACTCACATATACGGAATCTAAAAATGGTACTGATGAACTCAGTGACAAGAACAAGGATGCAGATGCAGAGAATGGACTGGAGAACTCGAAGTTTGGGAGGGGGCAGGGGATGAAGGGGAAGCTGAGACGAAGCGAGAGAGTAGCACAGACATATATATACTACCAACTGTAAAATAGATAGCCAGTGGGAAGTTGTTGTATAACAAAGGGAGTTCAACTTGAGGATGGAAGATGCCTTAGAGGACTGGGACGGTGAGGGTGGGGGGGACTCGAGGGATAGTGGGCGGGGAGTCAAGGGAGGGAGTGAATACGGGTATAGATGTATAAAAACAGATGATTGAACTTGGTGTACCCCCCCAAAAAAAATAAATAAATAAATAAAATAAAAAAAAAAACAAATGATTGAACTTGGTGTACCCCCCCAAAAATAATTAATTAATTAATTTAAAAAAAAGCTCCTCCTTTTCACTTTTACTCTGGAGCTTTGTAAAAGAGTTTGTAACAATTCTACATATTTATCATGAACATGAGCAGAGGATTGCTGACGCATAATGTAACCCTGATGAGAATCCCCAAAAAGGAACTTACCTCTCTGTCTTCTGGATAGTCCCTCTATTGTTTGGGTTCCACCAGTCTTTTGTCTCCAACCAGTCGCTCAGGGAACTCCTTTCACTTCAGGTCCCTGTTCAGGTGCCAATTGTGGAGATGTCATCCACACGAACGAACCTGAATGTGAGTGGCACAGTGGAATTAAGAAAATTCACACAAGAGTATAGGAAAGCATGGGGTCAGGGGACTCAAGACCAATCTAGTCAAGAGTCCCGAGCTCTGATTCCCATAACGTATTTGTTGAGAAAAAGTATTCTAGCATTCTAGCATTCTGGATTATTAATCACGATAATGGACATCACAAGGTATATGCTTCAGTTAGAGAAAAAAGCAGAACACCTTGTTTTCTATGACTACTAGGGGAGATAGTTAATCTTTAACTTGGAGCTGGAGCCTGGAGCCATTGGGCTATATGACTGCTTTATCTCAATCGGTTTTCCTTGAGACTAGTTCTGCTTTCAGAACTGCTTGCAGCCATGTAGCTGGTCATGCCCTCTCAGGATTGTTACTCCAAGTCAATGTCCTCTGTGTCCTCTGTGGTTCTCTACACAACAGCACATTAAAAAGATCATACACCATGATCAAGTGGGGTTTATCCCAGGAATGCAAGGATTCTTCAGTATATGCAAATTAATCAATGTGATACACCACATTAACAAATTGAAGGATAAAACCATATGATCATCTCAATAGATGCAGAAAAAGCTTTTGAAAAAAATCAACACCAATTTATGATAAAAACTCTCCAGAAAGTGGACATGAAGGGAACCTACCTCAACATAATAAAAGCCATATATGACAAACCCACAGCCAACATCATCCTCAATGGTGAAAAACTGAAAGCATTTCCTCTAAGATCAGAAACAAGACAAGGGTGCCCTCCCTCACCACTATTATTCAACATAGTTTTGGAAGTTTTAGCCACAACAATCATAGAAGAAAAAGAAATAAAAGTAATCCAAATTGGAAAAGAAGTAAAACTTTCACTGTTTGCAGATGACATGATACTATATATAGAAAACCCTCAAGATGCTACCAGAAAACTATTAGAGTTAGTCACAGAATTTGGTAAAGTTGCAGGATACAAAATTAATGTGCAGAAATCACATTCCTATACACGAACAATGAAAAATCAGAAAGAGAAATTAAGGAAACACTCCCATTTACCATTTCAACAAAAAGAACAAAATACCTAGGAGTAAACCTACCTAAGGAGGCAAAATATCTGTGTGCAGAAAATTATAAGGCACTGATGAAAGAAATCATAGAAGATACAAACAGATGGAGAGATATACCGTGTTCTTGGATTGGAAAAATCAATGTTGCGAAAATGAATATACTACCCAGAACAATCTACAGATTCAATGCAAGCCCTATAAAATTACCAATGGCGTTTTTCACAGAACTAGAACAAAAAATTATACAATTTATATGGAAACACAAAAGACCCCGAATAGCCAAAGCAGTCTTGAGAAGGAAAAATAGACCTCGAGGAATCATGTTCCCTGACTTCAGACTATCCTACAAAGCTACAGTCATGGCAGTATGGTACTGGCACAAAAACAGAAATATAGATCAATGGAACAGAATAGAGAACCCAGAGATAAACCCACATATTTATGGTCACCTTATCTTTGACAAAGGAGGGAAGAATATACAATGGAGAAAAGGCAGCCTCTTCAATAAGTGGTGCTGGGAAAAGTGGACAGCCCCTTGTAAAAGAATGAATTTAGAACATTCCCTAACACCATACACAAAAATAAACTCAAAATGGATCAAAGACATAATGTAAGGCCTGACACTATAAAACTCTTAGAGGGAAACATAGGCAGAACACTCTATAACATAAATAACAATAGGATCTTTCTTGATCCACCTCCTAGAGTAAAGGAAATAAAAACAAAAATAAACAAATGGGACCTAATGAAACTTAAAAGATTTTGCATAGCAAAGGAAACCATAAATATGATGAAAAGACAACCCCTGGAGTGGGACAAAATATTTCCCAATGAAGCAATGGACAAAAGATTAGTCTCCAAAATATATAAGCAGCTCACATGGCTCAATATCAAAAAAACAAAAAACCCAATCCAAAATGGATAGAAGACCTAAACAGACATTTCTCCAAAGAAGACATAAGATGGCCAACAAACACATGAAAAGATGCTCAACATCACTAATCATTAGAGAAATGCAAGTCAAAGCCACAATGAGGTATCACCTCACACCAGTCAGGATGGCCATCATCAAAATATCTAGAAACAATAAATGCTGGCGAGGGTGTGGAGAAAAGGGAATCCTCCTGCACTATTGGTGTGAATGTAAATTGATACCACCACTATGGAAAACAGTTTGGAGGTTCCTTAAAAAACTAAAAATAGAACTACCATATGACCCAGCAATCCCACTATTGGACATATACCCAGAGAAAATCATAATTCAAAAAGATACATGTACCACAATATTCATTGCAGCACTATTTACAATAGCCAGGACATGGAAGCAACCTAAATGTCCATCAACAGATGAATGGATAAAGAAGATGTGGCACATACATACAATGGAATATTACTCAGACATAAAAAGGAATGAAATTGAGTTATTTGCAGTGAGGTGGATGGACCTAGAGTCTGTCATACAGAGTGAAGTAAGTCAGAAAGAGAAGAACAAATACTGTATGCTAACCCATATATATGGAATTTTTAAAAAATGGCATTGATGAACTCTGTGGTAGAGGAAGAATAAAGATGCAGAGGTAGGGAAGAGACTTAAGGGCATGGGGAGGTGGGAAAGGAGAAACTGGAACAAAGTGAAAGAGTAGTATTGACATTTATATACTACCAAATGTAAAATAGATAACTAATAGGAAGCAACGGCCTAACACGGGGCGATCAACCCTATGATTGCTGATGACCTAGAGGGGCAGGATAGGGAGTGTGGGAGGGATGCTCAGGAGGGAGGCTCAAGAGTGAGGGGATATATGTATAAATACAGCCGATTTGCTTTGTTGTACAGCGGAAACTGGCACAACAGTGTAAAGCTATTATACTCCAATAAAGATTGAAAAGAAAGAAGAAAGAAAGAAAGAAGGAAAGAGAGAGAGAGAAAGAAAGGCTGAAAATATCCGAAATCTAGAGAAAGATTTGGACATCAAAGTTGGTTTAATTCATAAGTCTCCCCCCCACCCCATCTCAACCCCAAACAATATTCTCCAAGATATATTTTTTAAATTGTTTAAATCAAGGCAGAATTTTTAATGGAATAAGAGGGAAAAAACTCACCTAAAGGGAATGCCTATGTGGAGCGTGAAATGATATATGCAAATTGCTGGAAGAAATAATGTCAATGAAGAATACTTTACGCAGCCAAAATTGTTCTTTAAAAATAAAGGAGTGATAAAGACTTTCCCTAATAAACAAAAGCTGAGGGAGTTCATCATCATTAGACCTACTTTACAAGAAATGCTGAAAGGAACTCTTCAAAATGAAATGAAAGGACAATAATTGGTAGCATGAAAACATGAAAATATAACAAACTAGGATAAACATAAGTATATAGTGAAACTCAGAATGTACTAATACTATAATATGGTGGTATATTAATCAGTTAATTCTAATGCAAAGGTTAAAGGACAAAAGTATTAAAACAACAATAGCCACGATTATTATTAATGAGTATGCAATATAAAAAGAGGTAAATTATGATATCAAAAACATAAACTATGTGGCAGAGAGTAAAAAGGTAGAGGTTTTGTATGTTATCAAAGTTAAGTTTTTATCAGCTTAAAATATACTGTTATATCAATAAGATGTACAATAAGGAAACGTTGGGCTTGAATTATACTTTAGACCAAGTTGACCTAACAGACATACAAAGAGTATTCCATGCAACAGCAGCATATACACATTCTCAAACACACAAGAAGAAAAATTAAAAATTCAAATATATGTGGAAATTAAACACCACACTTCTGAACAGACAATGAATCAAAGAAGAAATCAAAAGGGAAATAGAAAAAATCTTGACACCAATTAGAATGGAAAACAGTATACCAAAACTTATAGGATGCAGAGAAAGCAGTACTAAGAGCGAAATCTATAGTGATAAACCCCTAAACACCTACACTCAGAAAACAGGAAGTTTTCAAATAAACAACCTTGAGGTGTACCTCAAAGAACTAGGGGAAAAAACAGCTAATCCCAAAGTTAGCAGAAGGAAGGAAATAACAAAAATCAGAGTAGAATTAAATGCGATGGAAACTAGAAAAGCAGTAGGAAAAAAATCAACAAAACTAAGAGCTGGTTTTTTGAAAAGATCAATGAAAATGGCAAATGTTTAGCTACTATAAGAAAGAAAGAGGAGATACTCAAATAAGTAAAGTAAGAAATGAAAGAGACATTATTACTGATACTGCATAAATACAAAGAATAATAAAATACTATGAAAAATCATATGCCAAAAACTGAATAACCTAGAAGAAATAAATTCCTAGAAAGATACAACCTACCAAGATTGAAATGAAGAAATAGAAAATCTGAACAGACCAATAATGAGTAAGGAGATTGAAATCAGTAAACAAAAATCTCCTAATAAAGAAATGCCCAGGACCAGAATTATCCTGATAACAAAGCCAGATAAAGACACTAAAAGAAAACAATAGGCTAATATCCCCAATGATAGATGCAAAACCTCTCAATAAAATACCAGCAAGCTGAATTCAACAACCCATTAAAAGGATCACACACCATATCAATTGGAACTTATTTCTGCAGTGCAAGATTAGTTCAACATACACAAATCAACACATGTGATTCACCACATTAATAGAATGAAAAATAAAACCATGCGATCATCTCAATAGGTGTAGGGGGGAGATGACAAAATTCAATATCCTTTCATGATAGAAACCCTCAACCAATTTGGTATAGAAGAAACAGACTTCAACATAATAGAAGCCATAAATGACAATCCTGCAGCTAACATCATACTTAATGGTGAAAGGTTGAATTGTTTTGCTCTAAGATCAGGAGCAAGACACGTGTGCCCACTCTCACCACTCCTATCCAACATAGCACTGGAAGTCCTAATCAAAGCAATCAGGCAAATAAAACAAAATAAGAGGCATCCAAATCATAAAGGCAAAAGCAAAATTATCTAGGTTGCAGATGATATGATCTCATATATAGAAAAGCCTAAAGACTACCACAAAACTGCTAGAACTAATAAACAAATTCAGTAAATTTACAGGATACAAAACTGGCATACAAAATCCATTATATTTCTATATGTTATTAATATAACAAACTATCTGAAAAAAAATAAAGAAGACAATCCCATTTACAATAGCATCAAAAACAGTAAAATATTTAGGATTAAATTTAACCAAGAAGGTGAAGGATCTGTACACTGAAAAGTATAAAACAATGATGAAAGAAATTGAAGAGTATGTAAGTAAATGGAAAGACATTTTGTGTTCTTGGATTGGAATAATTAATATTATTAAAATGTCCACAGAACCAATCCTATTAAAATTTCAATGGCATTTTCCACAGAAATAGAAATAACCTAAAATTTGTATGGAACCACACAAAGCCTTGAATAGCCAAAGCAATCCTGAGAAAGAACAAAGCTGGAGATGTCACACTTCCTGATTTCAAAGTATATTACAAACCTATAGTAATCAACAGTATGGTACTGGCATAAAAACAGACACAAACCAATGGAACAGAATCAAGAGGCCAGGAATAAGCTCATGCATATATGGTCAACTAATACTTGACATGGTAGCCAAGAATACTCAGTGGGGAAAGAATAATCTCAATAAATGGTGTTGGGAAAACTAGATATTCACATGCAAAAGTGTGCACTTGGTCCCTTATATTACTCAAAATGGATTGAAGACTTAAATTTAAGACCTGGAACTATAAAAACTCTTGGAGGAAAACATAGGGGAAAATCCTCTTGAAATTAATTTTGGCAATGATTTTTTGAATATGAATCCCAAAGTATAGGCAACAAAAGCTAAAATAAATAAACAAGTAGGACTACATCAAACTAAAAAGCTTCTGCACAATAAAGAAAACCATCAACAAAATGAAAAACCAACCTAGAGAATGGGAGAAAATATTTACAATCTTATGTCTTAAGATATTAATATAAAAATATGTAAGGAATTCTTACAACTCAATAATAAAAACCCCCAAATAATCCAATTAACAATGGACAAAGGACCTGAACGCACATTTTCCAAAAGAAGACATACATATGGTCAACAAGTAAATGAAAACCTGGTCAACATTACTAATCATTAGAGAAAAGCATATCAAAACTACAATGAGATCACCAAACTCCTGTTGGAATGATCATTATCAAAAAGACAAGAGGTAAATGTTGGTGAGGATGTGACGAAAAGGGAATCCTTGTGCACCATTGTTGGGAATTTAAATTGGTAGAGCCACTGTGGAAAACAGTATGGAGGTTCCTCAAAAAATTGATAACAGAACTACCATATGATTCAGTAATTCCACCTCTGGGTATGTATTCAATGTAAGTAAAATCACTACCTTGAAGAAATATCTGCACTCCCATGTTTACTCCAGCATTATTCATAATAACCAAGACATGAAAACAAATTAAGTGTCTATCAATGGAATAGTGAATAAAGAACATTGTACACATAATGGTATATTGCTCAGCCATGAAAATTAAGAAAATCCTACCATTTGCAACAATGTGAATGAATATTGAGGGTATTATGCTAAGTGAAATAAGCCTGACATAGAAAGGCATACCATGATCTTACTTATGTTTAGAATCTGAAAAAAGTAAATTCATAGAAACATTAGTAGAATGGTTGCTATAGTCTGGGGTATGTGGGAAATGGGGTGATGGTCAAAGGGTACAAACTTTCAGGTATAAGGTGAATAAGTTTGGGGGATCTAATGTACAGCATAGTGAATATAGTTAACAACAGTATCTTATGTACTTGAAAATTACTGTAGAAGTAGATCGTAAATGTTCTTGCAACAAAAAAATGGTAATTATGTGAGGTGATTGTGATGTATTAACTAACCTTATTGTGGTAATCATGTCACAATATATAAGTGAATCAAATCATCACATTGTATACCATAAACTTACACAGTGTTACATGTAAATTATATCTCATTAAAGTTGGATTACAAAAGAAGAGTTCTTCTCTGGTATCTCTTCCAGTAGATAAAATCTCTTGGTTGAAGATCATGAAGGGACTTTTAGGACTGTTTAGGAAGATGTGTGACTGTTGGTTATAGCACTGAGTACAGTATATGAGTCCCGTAGAATATTTTGCCACATATTCATGCAACAGGAAAGAGTATTATCAGAAATGAAATTCCTAAATGCATATGCCTTCCATTTCATAAGGGGATAATCAATGTGTCCCTGAAGGAGTGGGCCATATGGTTATGAGAGTACATTTGGCTAAGGGAGCTCAATGGTTTCTGAAATTTTTGCAAATTTTAAGGATTCTCCTGGTTATTTCAACCTTACCAGAGGATTTTGGGTGGAAAGAATATAGTTTCTCATCTTTCTTTTTTATTTTTTTTTATTTTTTAGCTGCATTGGGTCTTCATTGTTGCATGCAGGCTTTCTCTACTTGCAGGGAGTGGGGGCTACTCTTCTTTGCAGTATACGGGCTTCTCATTGTGGTGGCTTCTCTTGTAGAGCACGGGCTGTAGGCACGCAGGCTTCGGTAGTTGTGGCACACAGGCTTAGTTGCTCCACAGCATGTGGGATGCAGATTCTTAACCAGGGAAGTCCCAAGAGTATAGTTTTTCAAAAAAGAGTAACACTTTACAGAGCTCTTTTATAATGGTTTCTGTAAAATGTGTGTCTTGCTCACTTGAATAAAAGTTTGCATACCCTAGGTTGAAAACAGAAAATTAAGCAGTTTTCTAGCAACTGTAAAGACTGTAGCTTTCCAGCTAGGAAATGATTCAACCTATCTAGAAAGGACACATGCAATAACTAAAACATATTCAAATCCAATGGAGTGTGAAAGCTAGATGAAACCCTTCTAATGTGTTCAAAGGGCCTTTGAGGCTTGGTTCCTGGCCATGTCCCACTTTTACCATTTTTTCAGGATTATTTTCTTTTCTAGGTCTTCTCTTTTTAAATTGAAGTATAGTTAATTTACAATGTTGTGTTAGTTTCAAATGTACAGTAAAGTGATTCAGTTATATACATATATGTTCTTTTTCAGATTCTTTTCCATTATAGAATATTATAAGATATTGAATAGTTCCCTGTGCTATGCAGTAGGTCCTTGTAGTTTATTTTATATATAGTAGTGTGTATATGTTAATCCCAAGCTCCTAATATATTCCACCCCCCCACTGCTATCCCCTTTGGTAACCATAAGTTTATTTCCTATGTCTGTGAGTCTATTTCTGTTTTGTAAATAAGTTCATTTATATCATGATTTTAGATTCCACATATAAGTGATATCATATGATATTTGTCTTCCTTTGACTTACTTCACTTAATACAATCATCTCTAGGTCCATCCATGTTGCCGCAAATCACAGGATTATGTTTTTGACAGGGTACAAATGACACCAAATAAACTCAGCTGTCTTTTTAAGGTTTCCCCACCAACAATGATTTAAAAATAGTAGCCAATTTGTACCGTAATGAGTAGTTTTGAGGAGAAATTTTATTAATATCCATTTGAATTCATTTCATGCCACCATGTGATTGTCTTAGAAACACCACATTCAAGGGTACAAAGAGATTTTTAAAATATTTCTTTTCCAAATCATGGGCTAAATAAACATTGATATCTTATTTATTTTAATCACTCCAAAAATTTATCCTTTGAGGGTTTAGTTGAAATAATAAATTTGGCTAAGTCTCCTTGTTTGGCTTAATGATCTGCTAAACCATTTGTTTTAGTTTCGTATTACCTCCTTTTGTATGGGCCTAAATCTTTATAATAGCCACCTCTCTAGGAAGTAAGAGTACATATAAGAGTTCTTCAACTTGTTGTTATTTTTTGATGGGGGCTCTATCAGAGGTGAGAAACTCCTTTGTTTTCAAAGAATTCCAAAGGTATTCACTGCTCCAAAAGCAATCTTCATTGTGTATATCTTTTTACAGTCTGGTTTTGGGTTAGTTGACAAGCTCTAGTAAGTACACTTTCTGCTATCTGTGTTGTTTTTGCTTCAAGTAGAAGACTATATTTAAAAGGAAAGCTTAAATTAATGACAGTATATCCTGCTTGATAACAGCTGGCTTTCATTTTCAAGTATGAACCATCAACAAATAATATTATGTCAGGTTCTCATGGGATTTTCTTTTTTTTTTACTGAAGTATAGATGTTTTAAGGTATTGTGTTAGTTCCAAGTGTACAGCAAAGAGATTCAGTTCTATATACATATTTTTATTATTTTTATTATACATTATTATAAAAAACTGAATATCATTCCCAGTGCTTTACAGTAACTCCTTGTTGTTTATCTAGTTTTGTATCTTTTAATCTCATACTCCTAATTTATCCCTTGCCCTCTCCCTTTCCCTTTTGGTAACCGTAAGTTGGTTTTCTATGTCTGTGAGCCTGTTTCTGTTTTGTATACAGATTCATTTGTATTATTTTTTAGATTCCACATATAGGTGATATCATATAATATTTATCTTTCTCTGTCCGACTTACTTCACTGAGTATAATATTCTATAAGTCCATCCATGTTGTTGCAAATGGCAATTTCATCCTTTTTTTTTGGCTGAGTAATATATATATATATATATATATATATATATATATATATATAAATATATATATATACACCACATCTTCTTAAGCAAATCACTTATTGTTGGGAACTTGGGTCATTGCCATGTCTTGGCTATTGTAAATACTGCTGCTATAAACATTGGGGTGCATGTATCTTTTTGAATTATAGTTTTTGTCTTTTCCAGATATATATCCAGGAGTGGAATTGCTGGATCATATGGTAGCTCTATTTTCAGTTTTAAAAGGCATATTCATATTGTTTTCCACAGTGGCTGCACCAGTGTACATTCCCACCAACAGTGTACAAGGATTCCCTTTTCTCCACACCCTATCCAGCGTTTATTATTTGTAGACTTTTTGATGATAGCCATTCTGACTCTTGTGAGGTGATACCTCACTGTGGTTTTGATTTGCATTTCTCTAGTAATTAGCCATGTTGAGCATCTTTTCATGTGCCTATTAACCATCTATCTATTTAGGTCTTCTGCCCATTTTTTGACTAGGTTGTTTGTTTCATCGTGATGAGCTGTTTATTTATTTCAAATATTAACCCTTTGTTGGTCACATCACTTGCAAATATGTTCTGCATTCCCATAGGTTGTCTTTTCATTTTGTTGGAGGTTTCCTTTGCTATGCAAAAGCTTGTTAGTTTGATTAGTTCCCATTTATTTATTTATTTATTTATTTAACTGCACTGCATGGCTTGTGGGATCTCAGTCCCCTGACCAGGGATTGAGCCCAGGCCATGGCAGTGAAAGCCCAGAATCTTACCAATTAGGCCACCAGGGAACTCCCCTATTTGTTTACTTTTGCTTTTATTTATTTTGCCTTGGAAGACCAATATAAGAAAATATGCCTATGGTTTATGTCAGAGAATGTTCTGCTGATGATCTCTTCTAGGAGTTTTAGGCTGTCATGTCTTATATTTAAGTCGTTAAGCCATTTCAAGTTTATTTTTGTGTATGCTGTGAGGGTGTGTTCTAACTTCATTGATTTACATGCAACTGTCCAACTTTCCCAGCACCACTTGTTGAAGAGACTGTCTTTCTCCATTGTATATCCTTACCTCCTTTGTCATAGATTAATTGACTGTAGGTGTGTGGATTTATTTCTGGGCTCTCTATTCTGGTCCATTGAACTATATGTCTGTTTTTGTGCCAAAACCATGCTGCTTTGATTACTGTAGATTTGTAGTATATCTGAAGTCTGGAAGGGTTATGCCTCCAGCTTTGTTCTTTTTCCTCAGGATTGCTTTAGCAATTCTGGGTCTTTTGTGGTTCCATGTAAACTTTAGGATTATTTGTTCTAGTTCTGTGAAAAAATGTCATGGGTATTTTGATAGCGGTTGTATTAAATCTGTAAATTGCTTTGGGAAATATATCCATTTTAACAATATTAATTCTTTCAATTGAAGACCATGAGCTATCTTTTCATTTTTTGAAATCATCTTCAGCTTCCTTTACCAACATTTTATAGTTTTCATCATATAGGTCTTTTACCCCCTTGGTTAAGTTTATTCTTAGGTATTTTATTCTTTTTGATGCAATTTTAAATGGGATTTTAAAAATACTTTCTCTTTCTGATATTTCATTGTTAGTGTAAAGAAATGCAACAGGGCTGCTGGGCAGTAGGGGCAGAAGCAAGTGGGGAGCATGGAGGGGAAAGGAGGGAGGGGAGAATTGTGGCAGTGGCTGTACTGGGCTGTGTACTTCTCACCACTAGAGGAAGATGAGGCTGAAGATCAGGCACCTCTTACACAGTTTGCTGGTGGTGGGCAGCTTCCTAGGGCTGGTGGTCCTCTGGTCCTTCCTGTCCCTGTGGCTGGAAGAGCCAAGCCCACTGAGCAGGATGAAGAAAAGTCTTCAGTTTAAGATTATGTTTCCTGGAGCTGAAAGATGGTGGAGGAGTAGGAGGATGTGCAATTCATCTCTCCCCACAAACACATCAAGAATACATCTACGAATGGAACAATTCTCACATAGCATGCACTGACCATGAGCAGAGGACCTTGGATACCTAAAAGGACAAGAAGGATTCCCACATAACCAGGTAGGATGAAAGAAAGAAGGAAAAGTCAGAGGAGAGGCAGCATATTGGGACCTATGCCCCTGGTTGGGGCCTGAAGGAAAGGAGAGATTTTTGTATCCAGGGAAGCCCCCTCACTGGCAAGGTGATTAGCTGGGACAGAAGGGGAGCTTCAGGGGCTTGGAGGAGAGCACAGCAACCAGTCTATGTCAGGCAGGACAGAGTGAGAACTACACAGACTGCCTGTGCCATAGCTCTGTGTGCCCCAGTCTGAGACAGGTGTCCTCTGCTGTGCACAGGGGCTGGGTGCTGGAACATAGGGTTTGGAGAGCAGACACAAGGAGGGCACTGCTGTTGGGTGTGAGAAGACAGCCTGAGGGGACAGGAGTGAGGAAGTCTGCAACCAGGAATGCTTATGGAGGAAGCCTGGACTGCCATAGAAGCAAAGTGCCATTGTCGAGTGACTTGAAAAGGGCGGAGACACCATTGCAGCCTCTCTGCTAACATGCTGGCCCCTGCCTCCATTGGCACTAGGGAGGGCTCCTGCCAGAGTGGGATTGCACGACCCCAGCCATTACCTCCTCCAAACTTTCTCTGCCTGGGCACCCTCCTGCCTGACAGGCTTGTATGCTCCAGCAGCCTCGGGAACATTTGCCAGTGGGTGGCAAGCATGCAGTGGTGGGGCTGAAGCCACAGCTGAGCCCCAGGGGCCGTATAATTAAGGAAGAAGAGCTGAAATCTCTCCTCGCAGCTGCACAAACTGCAGAATTACACCTTTGCTGATGGTTTCATAAATTCAGCACCTGTGGAACATTTTAATGGACAGCAAAGTTCTCTGGCAGCTGAGATGGCTCTGGCTTTAGCAGCTTTGGGCTTTGTGGGCACATACATATGGGGGTTGGGCCAGGCCAGAGTCTGAGCTGCCTCCATATCTCCCACAGTGGGTCCAAGTGCATGACTACTGTAGTTCTGGGAACTGACTTCAGTGTATCTGCACCAGTGGCCTGGTGAAAAGAATGCCTGAGAGTCACCAGGGCCAAGTGCAGGCACACCCACAGTTAAGGTGGGACTGAAAGCAGTGCCAACAACAGTGTATTTTGTGAGCCCACACAACAAGGGAAACGTGACACAATAGCCCCGGAGGAGGAATACTTAGAGGCTTCTCGCCCAGTGGAAGTGCTCCAATCCCACCTACCTCAAACTGCAGATCAGAAGCATATCTAAGAAATAGATCTGGGGGCCTCTACTCCAACAACTAGGGAGCAGACCCCAACTCTGACAGGGCAGTGACAACCACAGAGCAAAGGGGAGGCTGTGTTCAATATCCAGGGCAGGCTCTGGTCACTACAACACCAGTAAAACCCCCTATCAAGGGGATAATGGCCAGCATACACTTAGGAAAGGAGTGGCAGACATCCATTCTAAAAACAGCCCTCACACCAAAAAAATAAAATAAAAATTAAAAAAATATATTAAACCCATGCAGGCTACACAGGGCCATTCCCACATAAAAATAGCCCTCCAAGGCAGTCTGAGGGTCTGGCAACAGGAGGAAGAACCCCCAGAACAGTTAGCCCTGAAGGCCAGCAGGGCTTCAGTGAAGGAGCTCACATGCCTGGGGGAAACAGAAACTCCACTCTTGGAGGGTACTCACAAGGTCTCAGGTGCACTGGGACACAGCACAAAGTTGTACCTCCATAGGAGCCTGGGCTAGACCTACCAAGGGGTCTTTGAAGTTTTCCTGGGGAGGCAGGGGTTGGCTGTAGCTCACTGTGGGAGCAAAGACATTTGTAGTAGAAGCACCAGGAATATTAATTAGTGTGAGCTCTCCCAGAGGTTCCCATATTGGCAACAAGACCTGGCTCATCCAAAAGTCTGAAGACTCCAATACTGGAATGCCTCAGGTCAAACAACCAGCAAAACAGGAACAGAACCTAACCCATCAACAGACAGGCTGCCTAAAGTCATACTAAGCTCACAGCTGCCCCAAAACACACCACTTGACATGTCCCTGCCCACCAGAGTGAAAAGACCTAGCTTCACCCACCAATGGACAGGCACCAGTCCCTCAAACCAAGAAGTGTGCACAAGCACTGGGGCCAACCTCACCCACCAGGGAAAAGACATCAAAAGCAAGAGGAACTATGATCCTCCAGCCTGCAGAAAGGAGACCACAAACACAGTAAGTTAGACAAAATGAGATGGCAGAGGAATATGTTGCAGATGAAGGAGAAAGATAAAAACCTACAAGAACAACTAAATGAAGAGGAGATAGGCAATCTACCTGAAAAAGAATTCAGAGTAATGATAGTAAAGAGGATCCAAAATCTTGGGGGAAATGGAGGCACATAACAAGAAGCTATAAGAAATGTTTAAAAATGAGAAGATTTAAAGAACAAACAGAGATGAACAACACAATAACTGAAATGAAAAATACATTAAGAAAGAATCAATAGCAGAATAACTGAGGAAGAACTGCTAAGTGAGCTAAGAATGAAAAGAAATGAGAACAGTATTGGAGACCTCTGGGACAGCAATAAACACTCCACCATTCGCATTATAGGGGTCCAAGAAGAAGAAGAGAAAGAGAAAGAACCTAAGAAAATATTTGAAGAGATTATAGTTAAAAAGTTCCCTAACATGGGAAAGGAAATAGCCACCCAAGTCCAAGAAGCACAGAGAGTCCCATATAGGATAAAGCCAATGAGGAACATACCAAGACATGTATTAATCAAACTAACAAAAATTAAATACAAAGAAAAAATATTAAACAAGGGAAAAGCAACAGATAGACAAGGGTATCCCCATATGGTTATCAGCTGATTTTTCAGCTTTAAAGTGATGAAAGGGAAAAACCTACAAACAATCAAGAATACTCTACCAAGCAAGGCTCTCATTCAGACTCAACAGATAAATCAAAAGCTTTACAGACAAGCAAAAGCTAACAGAATTCAGCATCACCAAACCAGCTTTGAATCAAATACTAAGGGAAATTCTCTAGGCCTCAGCAGGGTAAAGAGGCCAAAACCAGAAACAAGAAAATCACAAAATGAGAAAGCTCGCTGGTAAAGGCAAACATACAGTGAAAGTAGGAAATCATCCACACACAAATAATATATCAAAACCAGCAACCGTGAGAAGACTACAAATGCAGGAAATGGGAAATGCATTTGAAATTAAGAGATCAGCAACTTAAAGCAAACTTTTATATGTATATATCAAAACCTCCTGGGAAATGCAAATCAAAAAACAACAATAGATACACACACAAAAGAGAGAAAGCAACCCAAACACAATGCTAAACATGTTCATCAAACCACAAGAGAAGAGAACAAAAGAGGAAAGGAAGAAAAAAGACCTACAAAAAACCCCATAACAATTTAAAAAAATGGAAATAGGAAAATACATGTTGATAAATACTCCAACCAAATAATGCATAAATGATCCAACCAAAAGACATAGACTGGCTGAATGGATACAAAAATAAGACCCATATACATGCTGTGGACAAGAGATCCACTTCAGACCTAGGGACACATACGGACTGAAAGTGAGGGGATGGAAAAATATATTCCATGCAAATGGAAATAGAAAGCTGGAGTAGAAATACTTATGTCAGAAAAAAAAATAGACTTTAAAATAAAGCCAATTACAAGAGACAAGGAATGACACTACATAAGGATCAAGAGATCAATACAAGAAAAGATATAACAATTGTAAATATTTATGCATCCATCATAGGAGTGCCTCAATATAAAAGGCAAATACTAACAGCCCTAAAAGGGGAAATCAACAGTAACACAATAATAGTGGGGGAAATTAATATCCCACTTCCACCAATGGATAAATCATCCAGACAGAAAATCAATAAGGAAACACAAGCCTTAAATGACACATTAGATTGGATGGACTTAATTGATATTTATAAGGCATTCCATCCAAAAGTAGCAGAATATACATTCTTCTCAAGTGCACATGGAACATTCTCCAGGATAGATCACATCTTGGGCCAGAAATTAAGACTTGGTAAATTTTAGAAAATTGAAATAATATCAAGCTTCTTTTTCAAACACAACAGTATGAAATAAGAAATCAGTAACAGGAAAAAAAGCTGTAAAAAACACAAACACTTAGAGGCTAAACAATATGTTACTAAACAACAAAGGGATCATTGAAGAAATCAAAGAGGAAATTAAAAAAATACCTAGAGGCAAACGACAAGAAAAGCACAATGACCCAAAACCTATGGGATACAGCAAAAGCAGTTTTAAGATGGAAGTTTATAGCAATACATTCTTAACTCAGGAAACAAGAAAAATCTCAATAAACAGCCTCATCTTACACCTAAAACAACTAGAGAAAGAAGAACAAACAAAACCCAATCTTATTAAAAGGAAAGAAACCTAAAAGATCAGAGCAGAAATAAATGAAATAGAGACAAAAAATAGCAAAGATCAATGAAAGTAAAAGCTGGTTCTTTGAGAAGATAAACAAAATTGATAAACCTTTTGCCAGACTCATCAAGAAAAATAGGAAGAAGACTCAAATCAATTCTCTTTGAAATGAAAAAGAAGTTACCAATGACACCACAGAAATACAAAGTGTCATAAGAGACTGTTACAAGCAACTATATGCCAGTAAAATGGACGACCTAGAAGAAATGGACAAATTCTTAGAAAGGTACAACCTTCCAAGACTGAATCAGGAAAAAATAGAAACTATGAACTGACCAATAACAGGAACTGAAAGTGAAACTATAATTTAAAAACTTCCAACAAACAAAAGTCCAGGACCAGATGGCTTCACAGGTGAATTCTGTCAAACATTTAGAGAAGACTTAACACATATCCTTCCAGGGTGGGGGGAGGGGGGAAGATGGCGGTGTAGTAGAATAATGTGGGGTGCATCTCTCTCCGCAAATGCATCAGGAATACATAAAAAAATGCAATAATTCCCACAGAACTGACTGAACACTAGCAGAAGACCTTGGACACCAGAAAGGACTGCAAAGATGCCAACATAACTGGGTAGGATGAAGGGGGGAAAAAGGAGAAAGAGGAGGAGAGGAAAGGAAAGGGATGTGTCCTACACCCTGGGGCAGGGGGAGCTGAAACAGAGGAGAGATTGCCAAATTCGGGGAAACCCCCCTTATCTGATGGGGAAACCCCCTTTCCAATGGGGAATTTGATTCAGTCAGAAGGGAGGCATTTGGGACTGTCCAAAGAGGGTAAAATGGCCGATCTGTGGCAGATGGGAAAGAGTGAGAAACACACAGGGGGTCTGTACCATGGCCCTGCATGTCCTGGACTAAGATGTGGGTTCACAGCTGCACAGGGGGTCTGGGAGCTGGAACATGGGAACTGGAGAACCGGTTCAGGGTGAGAAACATTGTTGCTGTGGGGAGATGGACTGAGAGGACAGGAGGGAAGAAATCCACAGTGGAGAATGCCTACCACAGAAAGAAGGGTGGCCACAGTGGCGCCACACTACTGTTAAGTCACAAGCAGGAGGAGGAACCACTGTTGTAGCCTCTCTTTCAGTGCCTGTGACAAACAAAGGGAGGCCCCTTCTGAGCCTTGCTGTCACAGTTGACAAGGGATAGAAAGAGCCCCCTGGGGGGTCTGGCCTGGTGTGCCTGCTGCCAAGAGCCAGAAGTCCACAGAGTGGGCCAGCTCTGGAGATAATCTGCTTACACCCAAGCCTGCTGGCTTCCCTGTGCAATAGGGACCACCACCACCACCAGGGCTCCCACAACCCAGGCAGGGAGCTGCTCACACACAGGGGAAGGAGCCGCTATTGTACCCTTTCTCTCCCCACACACCAGCTCCTACAGACAAACAATAAAGGAAGCTCCTCTGGTCAAAGAGTAATACAAAAAGCCCCCAAGGGCTGCCCCTCAGGCGCCTTGCACCGGGCACCAGTAAAGAACAACACTAAAGCCAGATTTCCTATACCCATGTCACCAGCATCCCTGCACATTTAGTGTCATCCCCAGGGCTCCCGCAATCCAAGCAGGGGACTACTGTTGAGTCACATGCAGGGAGAGGAGCCACTATCAAAGCTTCTCTCTCCCCACACACCTGTGTCTGCAGATGAACAGTAAAGGAAACCCTCACTGAGGCAGACCCAAAGCGCTCCAAGGCAGCCTCAGGACCAGGTTCAGGTGGTTAGACTAAATACAGAAGCAGGGAAAAAATCAAAGCTGAACATCAGGGACAGAGGAACAAAGAAAGAGATTCTAAAATCTTTCCATCAGATATACGTGCTGCAGACTGAATCTCCATGATCAGCTAGGTAGACTTTGGAATATCTTTGGAATATGTGAGTAGACAATGAACCTTCCAACAAATGAAAAAAGTCTAGCTCTGGCAGCTGTGGACTGTGGGAGCAAGCACACACAGGAATTGGGCAAGATCAGAGCCTCAATTGGCCCCACAGCACCCACAGCATACCCAGAGTCCAACCCAGAGGCAGTGGAGGACCTCTTGAGGAGGCAAAAGTGCACTGAGGCTCAAGGCATGTACAAGGACACTTACAGCTGAGATGCCAGGGAAACAGAATTATTATTATTAATTCTCTTAATCTGACCCTTTCTGTTGTCAGTTCTAGCTATATTTTTTAATTACAAACTTAGTCCTAAGGCATCTTCACATTTTATAACTTATTTTTCACTCTATTTTTTACTTTTATTTTTATTTTTAGCAATTTTATATATTTCTATTTCTAGCTAGCTTTTTTGTAGTGCCAAGTTTATCTCACCTTTCTTCTTTTCTTCTTTATCTTTAATACATTTCTATTTTTTTCTTTTTCTTTTTATATTTCCAGTCATACTATGCTCTTCTGTTGATCCATGTTTTATCCCCCTTTATTTTATTTTATCTTATTATACTTTTAATCAATATTATCGGTCTGCTCTATTTCCTTGCTTAATTCTTCAGATCACACACTGCTGTGGTTTTTGCTATTAGGTTTTTTCTTTATCTTAGTTCTAATTATAATTGTTTGATTTTCTTTTGGGGATCTTCAGTCTATCTGGTTATATATCTGGTTCATTATATCTGCTCCTTCTTTCTATTTGGTCACTGTTATATTTGGTACTCATTTTCACAATTTCTCTGGTTTCCTTTTTTGTTTTCTTTTGTTTTGTTTGTTTTGCTTTGCATTTTTGTTGGTTTTCTCTTTAATTGTCTGAATGGGTTCTGGGGTTCTTCTGTCAGGTTGTGCTAGTGCTCTATATGTTATTGGGTTCTGTTTTTGTTTTTCTTATGCATGTATGTGTTTCCTTGATTAAGTATTTGTTTCTCTGACTTAATGTTTTACCATTAATATGGGCCTCTGATAGTATTTTTGCACCCCTTTATTGCCAGGACTAGCGAACTCTGGCGTTTGAATTCCTCAACCAGAAGTCAAGTCGGAGGCACTGGGAAGGGAGCACTGAGTCAAGGATGCTAGACCACTAGAGAGTCCTCAGTCACAGGGAATATTCACTGCAGAGAAATCTCACAGAGGCCTCTATCAGAGTCTAAGACCAGCTTCACCCAACTGCCTGCAACTGCCAGTGCTTGATACCTCACACCAAACTACAAACAAGACAGGAACACAAACCCATACAACAGCACACAGACTACCTAAAGCCATGTTAAGCTCACAGATACCGTAAAACAAACCACCTGACATGGCCCTGCTCATCAGAGGGAAAAGACTCAGATCCACACACCAGAAAGCAGGCACCAGACCCTCCCATCAGGAAGCCTACTCAAGACACTGGACCAACCCCATCACAGGGGGCAGAGAACAAAAACAAGAGGAATTACTACTAGGCAGCATAGGGAAAGGAGAGAGCAAATACTGTAAATTAGACAAAATGAGAAAACAAAGAAATACCTTGCAGGCAAAGGAGCAAGATAAAAACCCACAAGACCAAATAAATGAAGAGGAAATAGGAAAATTGCCTGAAAAAGAATTCAGTGTAATGATGGTAAAGATGATCCATATTCTCAAAAAAATAAAATAGACAAAATACAAGAAACATTTAATGAGATCTTAGAACTACAGAGCAAAGAAATAGTAATGAACAATACAATAACTGAAATTAAAAACACTCTAGATGGTATAAACAGCAGAATAACTGAGGCAGAAGAATAAGTAAGTGAGTTGGAAGATAGAAGGGTGGAAATAACTGCCACAGAGCAGGAAAAAGAAAAAAGAAAAAAATAGAATGGAAGACAGTCTCAGATACCTCGGGGAAAACATTAAGCGCACCAACATTCGATTCATAGGCATCCCAGAAGAAGAGGAAAAAAAGAAAGGGTCTGAGAAAATATTTGAAGAGATTACTGTGGAAAACTTTCCCAATATGGGAAAGGAAATAGCCAGTAAAGTTCCAGAAGCATGGAGAATCCTATACAGAATAAACCCAAGGAGAAACACACTGAGGCACATATTAATGAAAATATTGAAAATTAAACACAAAGGAAAAATATGAAAAGAAGCAAGAGAAAAGCAACAAATAACATATAAGGGAAAACCCATAAGGATAACAGCTGATCTTTCTGCAGAAACTCTGCAGGCCACAAGGGAGGGACAGAAAATACTTAAATCTTGGTAGAGAAAAACCTACAGCCAAGAACACTCTACCCAGCAAGAATCTCATTAAGATTAGACAGAGAAATCAAAAGCTTCACAGACAAGCAAAAGTTAAGAGAATTCAGCACCACTAAACCAGCCTTACAAAAATTGCTAAAGGAATGTCCTTAGGCAGGAAACACAAGAAAGGGAAAAGACCTACAAAAACAAACCCAAAACAATTAAGAAAATGGTAATAGGAACATACATGTCAATAATTACCTTAAATGTAAATGGATTAAATGCTCCAACCAAAAGACAGAGACTGGCTGAAAGGATACAAAAACAAGACCCGTATATATGCTGTCTACAAGAAACCCACTTCAGCCCTAGGGACACATGCAGACTGAAAGTAAAGGGATGGAAAAAGATATTCCATGCAAATTAAATTCAAAAGAAAGCTGGAATAGCAATACTCATATCAGACACATTAGACTTTAAAGACTATTACAAGAGACAAGGAAGGACCCTACATAATGATCAAGGGATCAATCCAAGAAGAAGATAGAACAATTGCAAATATCTCTGCACCCAACATAGGAGCACCTCAATACATAAGGCAAATGCTAACAGCCATAAAAGGGGACATCAACAGTAACACAATAAGAGTAGCAGATTTTAACACCCCACTTACATCAATAGACAGATCATCCAAACAGAAACTAAATAAGAAAACACAAGCTTTAAATGACACATTACACCATCTCGACTTAATTGATATTTATAGGACATTCCATCCAAAAATGACAGAAAACACTTTCTTCTCAAGTGCACACAGAACATTCTCCAGGATAGATCACATCTTGGGTCACAAATCAAGCCTCAGTAAATTCAAGAAAATTGAAATCATATCAAGCATCTTCTCTGACCACAATGCCATGAGACTAGATATCAATTACAAGAGAAAAAGATTGCAAAAAATACAAACACGTGGGAGCTAAACAATACACTATTAAACAACCAAGAAATCATTGAAGAAATCAAAGTGGAAATCAAAAGATACCTAGAAACAAATGACAATGAAAACACAACAACCCAAAACCTATGGGTTACAGCAAAAGCAGTTCTAAGAGGGAAGTGTATAGCAAAACAATTCTACCTCAAGAAAGAAGAAAAATCTTGAATAAACAACGTAAGCTTACACCTAAAACAATTAGAAAAAGAACAACAAAAAAAATACTTAAAGTGAGCAGAAGGAAAGAAATCATAAAGACTAGATCAGAAATAAATGAAAAAGAAATGAAGGAAACAATAGCAAAAATTAATAAAACTAAAAGCTGGTTCTTTGAGAAGATAAAGAAAATTGATAAACCATTAGCCAGACTCATCAGGAAAAAAAGGGAGAAAACACAAATCAACAGAATTAGAAATGAAAAAGGAGACGTAACAACCGACACTGCAGAAATATAAAAGATCATGAGAGCCTACTTCAAGCAAGTCTATGCCAATAAGTTGGATAACATAGGAGACATGGATAAATTCTTAGAAAAGTACAACCTTCCAAGACTGAACCAGGAAGAAATAGAAAATCGCAACAGAACAATCGCAAGTACTGAAGTTGAGACTGTGATTAAAAATCTCCCAGCAGACAAAAGCCAAGGGCCAGATGGCTTCACTGGCAAATTCTATCAAACATTTAGAGAAGAGCTAACACCTATCCTTCTCAAACTCTTCCAAAATATAGCAGAAGAAGGAAGACTCCCAAACTCATTCTCCAAGACCACCATCACCCTGATACCAAAACCAGGCAAAGACGTCACCAAAAAAGAAAATTAGAGGCCAATATCACTGATGAATATAGATGCAAAAATCCTGAACAAAATTCTAGCAAACAGAATCCAACAGCATATTAAAAAGATCATACATCATGATCAAGTGGGGTTTATCCCTGGAATGCAAGGATTCTTCAATATACACAAATCAATCAATGTGATACATCATATTAACAAATTGAAGGATAAAACCATATGATCATCTCAATAGATGCAGAACAATCTTTTGACAAAATTCAACATCTGTTTATGATAATAAGAAAAACTCTCCAGAAAATGTGCATAGAATGAAATTATCTCAGCACAATGAAAGCCATATATGATAAATCAACAACCAGCATCATTCTCAATGGGGAAAAACTGAAAGCATTCCCTCTAAGAACAGGAACAAGACAAGGCTGCCCACTCTCACTACTGTTATTCAACATAGTTTTGGAAGTGTCATCCACAGAACTCATAGAAGAAAATGAAATAAAAGAATCCAAATTGGAAAAGAAGAAGTAAAATTGTCACTCTTTGCAGATGATATATTTTCCATAGAAAACCCTAAAGATGCTACCAGAAAACTGCTAGCACTAATCCATGATTTTAGTAAATAGCAGGATACAAAATTAATGCACAGAAATCTCTTGCATTCCTATACACTAACAACAGAAGAGCAGAAAGGGAAATTAAGGAGACACTCCCATTTACCATTGCAGCAAAAAGAATAAAATACCTAGGAATAAACCTGCCTACGGAGGCAAAAGACCTGTATCCAGTAAACTATGTCACTGATGAAAGACATCAGAGACAATACAAACAGATGGAGAGACATACCATGTTCTTGGATTGAAAGAATCAACATTGTGAAAATGAGTATCCTACTCAAAGCAATTTACAGATTCAATGCAATCCCTATCAAATTACCAATGGCATTTTTCACAGAGCTAGAACAAGAAATTTTACGATTTGTATGGAAATACAGAAGACCCCGAATAGCCAAAGCAATCTTGAGAAGGAAAGACGGAGATGGAGGAATCAGACTCCCTGACTTCAAAGGCTACAGTGATCAAGACAGTATGGCACTGGCACAAAAACAGAAATACAGATTAATGGAACAGAATACAGAGCCCAGAGATAAACCCATGCTCATATGGGCACTTTAACTTTGACAAAGGAGGCAAGAATATACAATGGAAAAAAAGTCTCTTCAATAAGTGGTGCTGGGAACATTGGACAGCTACATGTAAAAGAATGAAATTAGAACACTTCCTAACACCGTACACAAAAATAAACTCAAAATGGATTAAAGACCTACATGTAAGGCCAGACACTATAAAACTCCTAGAGGAAAACATAGGAAGAACACTCTATGACATAAATCAAAGCAAGATCCTAGAATAATGAAAATAAAATAAAAAATAAACAAATGGGACAATGAAACTTTAAAGTTTTTGCACAGCAAAAGAAGCCATAAACAAGACTAGAAGACAACCCTCAGAATGGGAGAAAATATTTGTCCATGAAGCAATGGACAAAGGATTAATCTCCAAAATATACAAGCGGCTCATACAGCTTAATACCAAAAAAGCAAATAAACCAATCCGCAAATGGGCAGAAGACCTAAATAGACATTTCTCCAAAGAAGACATGCAGATGGCTAACAAACACATGAAAAGATGCTCAACATCATTAATCATTAGACAAATACAAGTCAAAGCCACAATGAGGTATCACCTCACACCAATCAGAATAGTTATCATCAAAAAATCTAGAAACAATATATGCTGGAGAGGGTGTGGAGAAAAGGGAACCCTCCTGCACTGTTGGTGGGAATGTAAGCTGGTACAGCCACTATGGAACACAGTATGGAGGTTCCTTAAAAAACTAAAAATAGAACTACCATATGACCCAGCAACCCCACTTCTGGGCATATACCCTGATAAAACCATAATTCAAAACGAAACATGTACCACAATATACATTGCAGCACTATTTACAATAGCCAGGACATGGAAGCAACCTAAATACCCATCAACAGATGAATGGATAAAGAAGATGTGGCACATATTTACAATGGAATATTACTCAGCCATAAAAACGAATGATATTGAGTTATTTGTAGTGAAGTGGATGGAACTAGAGTCTGTCATACAGAACAAAGTAAGGCAGAAAGAGAAAAACAAACACCCTTCGCTAACGTATATATATGGAATCTAAAACAATGGTACTGATGAACCCAGTGACAGGGCAAGAATAAAGATGCAGATGTAGAGAATGGACTTGAGGACACAGGGTTGGGGTGGGGGGTGGCGAAGGGGAAGCTGGGATGAAGTGAGAGAGTAGCATTTACATATATACACCGCCGAATGTAAAATAGATATCTAGTGGGAGGCTGCGGCATAATACAGGGAGATCAACTCAATGATAGGTGTTGACTTAGAGGGGTGGGATAAGGAGGGTGGGAAGGAGTCGTGGGAGGGAGGGGTTATGGGGATATATCTATAAATACAGCTGATTCACTTTGATGTATCTCAAAAACTGGCACAACAGTGTAAGATAATTATATGCCAATAAAGAGCTTAAAATAAATGTGGTATATCCAAGGAGTTACCTGATTGTCCAGTGGTTAGGACTCAGTGCTTTCACTGCCTTGGCCCAGGTTTATTCCCTGGTCAGGGAACTAAGATCCCGCAAGCCTTGCAGTGCAGGCAAAAAAAAAAAAAAAGTGGTGTATCCACAAAATGAAATATTGTTCAGCAATAAAAGGGAATGAAGTACTGATACATGCTACAATATGCATGAAGCTTGTAAACATGATAAGTGAAAGGAGGCAGACACTGAAAGCCCCATATTTTATGATTCCATATGTATTAATTAAGCAGAATAGACAAATCCATGGAGACAAAGTGTGGATTTGTGATTTCCATGGGCTGGGGGAAGGGGTATGTAGACTGTCTGCTTAGTGGGTATGGGGTTTCCATTTGGGATGATGAAAAAATTTTTGACCTAGATAGTGCTGATGGTTTCACCAAAGTGTAAGTGTAGTTAATGTCACTAAATTGTACACTTTAAAATGGTTAATATCATATTATGTGTATTTTGCCACAATGAAAAAATAATAATAAAGTTTAAAAAAAGGAGATTCCCCAAATCTTCAAAAGCAAAAACTGAAAGAATTCATTGTATGCTGACCTGAATGATTTACTGATGTGTGCTGCAACATGTATGAACCTTGATACCTTTATGATAAATGAAAGAAACCAGACCCCAAAAAAAGTACATATTGTACAGTTCCATTTATATATGAAATGTGCCAAATAGGCAAATCCACAAAGACCGAAAGCAGATTTGTGGTTGCCAGGGCTTGGGGGAGGGAAAGAATGATGAGTGACTTTTAATAGGTACAGGGTTTCTTTTTGGAGTGAGTAAAATATCCTTGAATTAGATAGTTGTGATAGTTGCATAATTGTGTATGTTAAGAACCAGTGGATTTCACATTTTAAAAGGGTAATTTTTTTCATGCATTATATCTCAAAAAAAAAAGAGAAATGACCCAGCTTTGGTAAGAAAATTGGGGGGTCCCTCTTCTTCTATTAGGAGAAAGCGAGTGGCAGGATTTGGATTTCACAGTGGTAAATAGTAATGCATCTGAGAGAGACTAACAGAGGTTAATTCGTAGGTGAAACGTGTTGTTTGTTCTCATTCAGTAGTAATGTCTTTGCTGTGTGAGAAATTAAGAGCTGAAGTCTGGATCCTAGAACTAATTCAGCAGAAGCATCAGCAAGTTTTACAGTGGCAGCTCTTGCCTATGGCAAAAGTGGATAAACCTTTGCATCTAGGTCCTAGTATACAGTGGTTTTTGGTGGGTCCCATGAAGCCTAAGCATTTTTCCTGATGCACAAGTAGACAAACAGTCTTTTTTGTACTTAAAGATGCCTAGGAAAGGAGGCTATTGAGAAGACTTCTTAAGGTTACAGAAGACCTGTTCATGTTTGGATTCCCAGAGGAGTCTTTTACTATGGACTTAGTCAATTCATAAAGAGGTGTCAAAATATCAGAAAAAACTTGACAACCATAGCCTAAATATCCAGTGAAACCTAGAAATCCCCACAACTGTCTTACAATATGTGTTTTTTGAGGGGTCTGGCTTTCTTTCCTTCTTTCTTGCTTGCTTGCTTGCTTTCATTTTCTTTCATTTTCTTTCTTCAGATCTTTATTGGAGTATAATTGCTTTACAATGTTGTGCCAGTTTCTGCTGTACAACAAAGCGAATCAGCTGTATTTATACATATATCCCCATATCCCCTCCCTCTTGAGCCTCCCTATCCCACCCCTCTAGGTCATCACCAAACACCGAGTTGATCTCCCTGTGCTATGCAGCAGCTTCCCACTTGGCCACTTTCATTTAGCATAATGGTATCAAGTTTCATCCTTGTACAACATATCAGTACCTCATTCTTTTTGATAGTTAAATAACACTCCATTGTATGTGTGTACCACATATTTATCCATTTGTCATTGATAGATATTTGTGTTGCAAAGAGAAAGAGCTGATGTAGGAAGACAACTCGAAGGCAAGGAGTGGGATCACTGACTAGGGAAATGAATCTAGTTGGTTGTTGCTTAACTTTGTCAAATTTCTCCTTGACTTTGGCCAAAGAATCTTTTAGTGATACAATTTCCAAATCAGAATTTTGTTTGAAAGCTTTTTCATACCAATAAAAAAATGCTTCCCATTGGACCTGAGAAATATTATTCCTTTTCTTTTCTAAGGAGCCTCACAAATGAATGGTTTTGTTCAATTCAAGTGTTCCCCATTGAAATCCTAAACCATCCTTGATGAAGTTATTCCTTTTAGAGAAATAGGTTCAGTTAGAATTATAAAGAGAGTAGATATCTATATCTATTTCTGTATCTGTATCTATATATCTATATATCAGGAGTTTTTTCTAGAGGACGAGAGAATTTAAAAGTATACCGCTTTGTGAAAAGTAGCTACAGTTAGTTGAAAATACAATTTGTGTCTCAGGCACCCCCAACCTAATGGTTGGCCACCTCTGAATGTGAAGTCCGTGAGATCTGTCTAGGGGAATGGATTCGTGATCTCTGGAAGAAAAGAATTTCTCCTCAGGATCAATAACAAGTTGTTGCTCAGGTTTAAGTAAAAAGCAACAGTTTATTAGAGAGCAGTTAGAGAGAGTACAGTAGCTTCTGGCACAGACACCAGAAGGGGGTGGAGAGACCCCCAAGGGGGTGTACATGTGTGTCTTATATACCCAAAAAAGAAGTGTCAATAAGATTTAGGCTGTCTCCACGCAAGTTTCACAAACTTTTAGGTAAACACCAAAGAGATTTAAAGTAAGAGTTTTAAAATTTAGTGAATGCCTCCCTGCACCTGTTAACCATCACTCCGGTTCAGTTTGTGTGTTTAGGGGATTAAGAGGAAGGGTTGTAAATTGGGTGATTAGGAGAAAGGGTCATAAATTTCAAGATACCATGAGATGTATACAACAGGACCCATAAATTCTTCTAATTGGGTGTCTCTTCTTGCTTAAGCTTATCTTATTCCCATCACATTCCTCTCAAATGCAGACCCAAAAATTTGTGCCACCAGGCAGATGGAAAGCCAAAGAGAATGCTCTCTCTGAATGAAAGCCAAGTTCTCAGGACAAAAATATCAGAACGGAAGGAGAACTTTATCCTATTTTACTGGTGACTCACAGCAAATTTCATCTTGATGGAACCGGTCCATTAAAAATTAAAACTCATTGGCTTGTGAGACTTTATAGGACCTGCTTCAGTGTTCTACCCATGATTCTCCTTATGACATTTTTAAACAATACAACACAAAGTAGAGGCACAAAAGACAGAAAAACTGGATGAAAGGAAAGTCCTATTTATACCAAGGATGCCAAATAAATGTTAGCCAATATCAAAACCCAGATAGCAAACAGAATAGACAAGGAACTTAAGACAAAAATAATGGAGTTCATACCTGGTACTGACTTACAAAACCTGTGTAGACTTGACATGTAGTGAGCAGTAAAGCACAAGGGCCCTACATGGGTGCTGCACCTGGTCTAAGGCTGGGGTACTATAGGATGAGCAGTGTAAATCATGTCTGGGTGAAGCCTCTAGGAGAACCATAGAAGTAAACTAAGATCACCCATATGAGAATAAACAGGCTATTTTTTCAGACCTTATGTTTGGTGGAGCTCAGAGGCTACCAGTGGAGTGGGAAAGCTTTCTCACAGGGGAGTCAAAAAAGGGGAGGATTCAGGTATGCTCTTATTAGAAGTTGTTGGCATGGAGAAGCTGGAAGCAGGCTAACAAGAAGCTGGAAATCTTATGTGGTTGGTTTTGGGAGCACATTTGGTTTTTCCTGGTTGGTCCTGAGTTGGAAATGGAACAAAAATAGGGAAATTGGTAATCATTGACCAAGTTAGGACCATTCTGAGCCAATTGCTGCAGAGATTGTAGTTTGGCTTCCTGGGCTGATCGCTGCAGTTTATGGTTTGGTTTCCTGGGCTTCTTACCTGTGTCAGAGTTCTACTGACATATATCTGGCCACTCTCTGTTTGTATATTCAGTGTCTCAGTGACAAGTACAAAGAGCATCAGAGCCCAGATAAATCAGAATCTGGCCATCTAGCTGTGGCCATATGTACACACAACAGATATTAAATTCTTTGCTCTCAGGGCAAAGTGAAGCCAGAGAGCAAAGCCAACAGGCAGAAGACCAGCAGGGTCCTGTAACACTAAGGTACTTCAGAAGACAGAATATTGGATGCCCTCTGCTGCTGTGCCTGCCCTGTGAGAGAAAGTAACAGGGAGAAAAGGGGACTTCTCCAGGGTCTCTGTGGGGAGACCACTTGAGGCCCCTAACTTAGAGACATCAGAAGAGTGATGGTATCATTGCTGCCAGTTATGGGTTGCTATCAGCCCACCACCTCTCTGAGACTGAGGTAGTAACTCAGAGGGCATGGGGATGACTTCACATGCTTTGGAAATCCTGCTCATTTTCCTAGGGCCACCGCCGAGGAGAGATAGGAAAGGGGGACTGACACTGTGTTCTCGAGTTTTGCACCCCAAAGTTTGCCCCTCTGTTAATTCCTGGACTATCTCTGGGGCCAGTGGAGCTACAACTGTGGGCATGTGGGATCTACACGGGAACCCGAGAGAAAGCTCCACTCTGAATGGCACCCTGGCACCTCCAGGTCTATCCCTTCATGTCTGTCTGGGACCCCTGCAAGACATGTCCCTAGATTCTGTGGTCCACAAAGGCCCAGAGGTTGCAGGATATCTGTGTCCTCCCCTATGTATGTAGTCTCTCCTCCCAGCATATACACTCCTGAATTTGGCTAGTCCCCACCCAAAGTTTCAGCGGTGGGATCCAGGCTTGGTCTTTTGGACCAAAGCGGTGAAAATTAATGCTGCAGCTCCCATAGTAGCCTTGGTAAGAAGGCCTACTCTCTGGCTGCTCACATTTTTAATTTAATTTAATTTTTTTGCTTCACATGTGATAGAAAACAGAACCACCTGTCCAACTCCATCCCACTCCCCCACCGAATCATGAAAGCTCAGTGTTTCAGACCCGAGGCAGAAGGTTAGACAGGGAGGAGGAGAAGGGCTACTCACATGCTCCAGAAAATCGTGGAGTTTGTTCTCAACTAAAAGCCCTTAGTTGTTCAGAGAATGCACAACAGTACAGTGGTTCTGCATCCTTGGAAAGTACAAGTTGCTTAGGGTAACGCAGCTCACCCATTGCCTTCTCTCTCCCAGCGCTAGTCAGTAACCCAAATTCCAATTAGGGAGAAGTATATTAGACATCCCCAAGGCAGATTTCCATAGAACCTTTGAAGAGATTCAGGATTCAGATAGACTGCAAGAGTTGTAGCTATACCTTGGTAGCTATTTCTCAGGCCTCCTGCTCTTCTCCCAGGGCCTGTTCAGGATCATTTCTCTTGTTCAGGTTTCCTTCTTGTTTTAAGTGTTCCAACTCTCCCAGGAACTATTACACTTATTCTTCAAAAGCACAATAGCTACATCTGGTAGCTAGATTGGTTGGGCTATGATTATTTTCTGCCACAATAATTCTTCAGGAGGCTATTGTGTAGGTTACAGCATGCCTGGATAGTCATACACTTGCTGGGAGTGTAAATTGATGAACTCTTTCTGGAGGGAATCTTGGCAATGTGAAAATATCAAATGCACATATCTTTCACTCAGCTTTTTTTATTGTTAAAAATTTCTATGGATGTTCATTCAACAAATATCTGAATGCCTACAATGTGACAAGCAATCTTCTAGGTTCCGGTTATACTTGCAAAAGTGCCCCAAGGTATATGGACAAAGATGTTCATTGCATCAGTTTGTAATAGCAAAGAAATAGAAACACAGCATCAATCAGTAAAGGCACAGTTAATGCCTTTACAGACTCAATATGTCTATATGATGAAACACAAAACTGCCAATTAAAAACAGTTTTTTACATACACCAGTATATCGTGATATAGAAGGATCTCCAAGATAAATGAAGTAATTCAGTAAGACACATAGCTGTATGCATAGTATTTTTCTTTATATAAATAAAAATGTATGACAATATGCAAAAACAAAAATCCATGTATATGCATATTTTTTCCTCCAAGGAATCAAAAGAAACTGCTAACAGTGGTCATTTCTAAAGAGAGGAACTTTAGGGGAGGGTGGCTTTTACTTTTCTTTTTGTAACATTTCTGTATTCTAACCATGTCCATACATTATTTTTACTTAATGAAAAATGACAGAGAGAGAAAAGATGGCGATGAAGTAGAGAGACGTGGAGTGCATCCCTCTCCACAGATGCGTTGGGAATGCACGGAAGGACGCAGTAATTCCCACAGAGAACCAGCTGAACACCAGCAGACAGCCTCGGACACCAGAAAGGACTGCAGGGAGCCTGACATAGCCGGTAGGGAGGCATCTACGACGGCTCAAAGAGGGTGAAGCAGCGGAGCTGTGGCAGACGGGAGGGAGTGAGAAACATACGAAGGGTCCGCAGCGCAGCTCAGCGTTCCGGGACGGAGACATTGATCCGCGGCTGAACGGAGGGTCCAGGAGCGGGAGCGTGGGAACCGGAGAGCTGGTTCAGGGTGAGAAACATTGTTGCCGGTAGGGTGACAGACCGAGAGGACAGGAGGGAGGAGGTCCGCGGAGAGGAGTGCCCATTCCTGAGAGCTGCCCGGCCATGATGGCGGCTGGAGGCTGCAGGCTCAGAGGCGGGGGGGAGGAGCTGCACGCATAGCCTCTCTCTCTCTTTCGGCGCCTCTGCAACAGGCAGTGGAGAGGCACCCGTGGGCCACCTAAGGTGCTCAGGGATAACAAGCACCCTCAGGCACTCGAGCGGGGCTAGATTAAAACCCCTTGCAATGCCAGCACCAGGGAGGCTGCCGAGAGAAAAAAAAAAAAAAATAACAGCATCAAAAAGAAAAAAACCCCGAGAGAGGCCCAACTCTAAGACTTTCTGTTTATGCCTGAGCCACCAGTGCCCTCTGCAACAGGCACCTCCAAGCCTGACTGAAACAACAGTGCGCCACTACTCACTCACTCCCAGGAGAAGGAGCCACTATTGTACCCTCTCGCTCTGCACACACCGACGCTTACAGACGAACAATAAAGGAACCTCTGCTGGTCACAGAATAACGCTATAAAAACCCAAGGCAAGGAAAAGGACACTTACAGCTGAGACACTAAGGAAACAGAAATAGTAGTATCAATACCTATTGAACTGGTCCATTCTGGGATCAGTTCTGGATTTTTTTTTTTTTTGATTTATTAAATACGATCTTAGCCCTAAGGGATCTACAAGTTTTATAACATAATTTTTTAATGATATTTTTTATTCTTTTTTTTTTTTTGCCTTTTTATATACTTCTATATCTAGCTAAGTTTTTGGTAGTACGGACAAAATATCTCTCATACTTTCCTTTCATCCCTATCTTTTATACATTTCTATTCCTTTCTTTTTATTTGCATATTTCCAACCACATTACGTTCCTCTGTTCCCCTTTCTTCCAGCCTTTTTAAGTTTATTTTATCTTAACATACTTGTAAGCAACACGATTGATCTGCTCAGACTCCTTGCTCTATTCTCCAGATGACGCACTGCCTTGGTATTTAATATTAGGCTTTTGTCTTTATCTTAGTTCTTAGTACAGTTGTCTAATTACATTCTGAGAATCTCCATTCTCTCTGGTGGTACTCTGGCTCTTTTCTATATTTGATCCTAGCTTACAAAATCTCCCTGGATTAATGTTTGTATGTGTAAGGTGTTATTTGTTTGTTTGCTTTTGCTTTTGTCTCTGATTTGTTCAGTTTCAGTTGTCAATTTCTGTTGGGCTTCTCTTTGAATATCTGATAGCACACTGGGGTTCTGTCAGGTCTTTCTAGAGCCTTATGTCCTAACGGATTCAGTAATTGTGTGTCTTATACATGTATGTGTTTCCTAGACTTAATATTTGTTTAATCCAATACTTGGACATTAGTATGAGGCTTGGACAGTCTTCTATAAACACCTCTATCACCAGGACAAGCAACCCCAAAAGTTTGGACAACCATGAGGAAACAAAGAAACACCTTACACATACAAACATTAATCCAGGGAGCAGGAAAAAAACCCACAAGACCAAATAAATGAGGAGGAAATAGGAAAAATGCCTGAAAAAGAATTTAGAGTAATGATAGTAAAAATGATACAAAATCTCGATGACAAAATAGAGAAAGTACAAGAAACAGTTCATAAGAACTCAGAAAAACAAACAGCAATGAATAACAAAATAACTGAAATTAAAAATACTCTAGATGCTATAACCAGCAGAATGACTGAGGCAGAAGAACGAATAAGTGAGTTGGAAGATAGAATGGGGGAAATAACTGTCACAGAGCAGGAAAAAGAAAAAAGAATAAAAAGACTAGAAGACAGTCTCAGAGACCTCAGTGATACCATTAAGCGTACCAACATTCGAATTATAGGCATCCCAGAAGAAGAAGAAAACAAGAAAGGGTCTGAGAAAATATTTGAAGAGGTTATAGTGGAAAACTTCCCCAACATGGGAAAGGAAATAATGAACCAAGTCCAAGAAGCACAGAGAGTCCCATACAGAATAAACCCAAGGAGAAATACATCAAGACACATATTAATCAAACTAACGACAATTAAACACAAAGAAAAAATATTAAAAGCAGCAAGAGAAAAGCAACAAATAACATATAAGGGAAAACCCATAAGGATAACAGCTGACCTTTCTACAGAAACTCTGCAGGCCAGAAGGGAATGGCAGGATATACTGAAAGTCCTGAAAGAGAGAAACCTACAGCCAAGAATACTCTACCCAGCAAGAATCTCATTCAGATTTGAGGGAGAAATCAAAAGCTTTCCAGACAAGCAAAAGTTAAGAGAATTCAGCACCACCAAACCAGCCTTACAACAAGTGCTAAAGGAACTTCTCTAAATAGGAAACACAAGAAAAGGAAAACACCTACAAATACAAACCCAAAACAATTAAGAAAATGGTAATTGGAACAGACATGTCAATAATCACCTTAAATGTAAATGGATTAAATGCTCCAACCAAAAGACACAGACTGGCTGAATGGATACAAACACAAGACCCATCTATATGCTGCCTACAAGAAACCCACTTCAGACCAAGGGATACATATAGACTGAAAGTAAAGGGATGGAAAAAGATATTCCATGCAAACAGAAGTCAGAAGAAAGCTGGAGTAGCAATACTCATATCAGACAAATTAGACTTGAAAGTAAAGACTATTAAAAGAGACAAGGAAGGACACTACATAATGATCAAGGGATCCATTCAAGAAGAACATATCACAATGGTAAATATCTATGCCCCCAATATAGGAGCACCTCAATACATAAGGCAAATGCTAACAGCCCTAAAAGGGGACATCGACAGTAACACAATAATAGTGGGAGACTTGAACACCCCACTTACATCAATGGACAGATCATCCAATCAGAAAATAAATAAAGACACACAAGCTTTAAATGACACATTAGACCATCTCGACTTAATTGATATTTATAGGACATTCCATCCAAAAACGACAGACTACACTTTCTTCTCAAGTGCACACGGAACATTTTCCAGGATAGATCACATCTTGGGTCACAAATCAAACCTCAGCAAATTCAAGAAAATTGAAATCATATCAAGCATCTTCTCAGATCACAACGCCATGAGACTAGATATCAATTACAGGAAAAAAACTGCAAAAATTACAAACACATTGAGGCTAAACAATTCACTCCTAAACAACCAAGGAATCACTACAGAAATCAAAGAGGAAATCAAAAAATATCTAGAAACAAATGACAATGAAAACACAACAACCCAATACCTATGGGACGCAGCAAAAGCAGTTCTAAGAGGGAAGTTTATAGCAATACAGTCCTACCTTAAGAAACAAGAAAATGATCGAATAAACAACCTAACCTTACACCTAAAACAACTAGAGAAAGAGAACAAAGAAACCCCAAAGTGAGCAGAAGGAAAGAAATGATAAAGATCAGAGCAGAATGAAATGAAAAAGAAAGGAAAGAAACCATAAGAAAAATAAATAAAACTAAAAGCTGGTTCTTTGAGAAGATTAACAAAATTGATAAACCATTAGCCAAATTCATCAAGAAAAAAAGGGAGAAGATGCAAATCAACAGAATTAGAAATGAAAAAGGAGGAGTAACAACGGACACCTCAGAAATACAAAACATCATGAGAGACTACTACAAGTAACTATATGCCAATCAATTGGATAACCTGGAAGAAATGGATCAATTCTTAGAAAAATACAATCTTCCAAGACTGAACCAGGAAGAAATAGAAACCATGAACAGACCAATCACAAGTACGGAAATTGAGGCAGTGATTAAAAATCTCCCAACACACAAAAGCCCAGGACCAGATGGGTTCACAGGCGAATTCTATCAAACATTTTGAGAAGAGTTAACACCTATCCTTCTCAAACTCTTCCAAAATATTGCAGAAGGCGGAACACTCCCAAACTCATTCTACGAGGCTACCATCACCCTGATACCAAAACCAGGCAAAGATGTCACAAAAAAAGAAAACTACAGACCAATATCACTGATGAATATAGATGCAAAAATCCTCAACAAAATACTAGCTAACAGATTCCAACAGCACATTAAAAAAATCATACACCATGATCAAGTGGGGTTTATCCCTGGGATGCAAGGATTCTTCAATATATGCAAATCAATCAACATGATACATCACATCAACAAATTGAAGGATAAAAACCATATGATCATTTCAATAGATGCAGAAAAAGCTTTTGACAAAGTTCAACATCCATTTATGATAAAAGCTCTCCAGAAAATGGGCAGAGAAGGAAATTACCTCAACATAATGAAAGCCATATATGAAAAGCCAAAAGCCAACATCGTTCTCAATGGAGAAAAACTGGCAGAATTCCCTCTAAGAACAGGAACAAGACAAGGGTGTCCACTCTCACCACTATTATTCAACATAGTTTTGGAAGTTTTAGCCACAGCAATCAGAGAAGAAAAAGAAATAAAAGGAATCCAAACTGGAAAAGAAGAAGTAAAATTGTCACTCTTCACAGATGACATGATATTATATATAGAAAACCCCAAAGACTCTACCAGAAAACTGCTAGCACTAATTGAAGAGTTTAGTCAAGTAGCAGGATACAAAATTAATGCACAGAAATCTCTTGCATTCCTATACACTAACAACAGAAGAGCAGAAAGAGAAATTAAGGAAACCCTCCCATTCACCATTACAACAAAAAGAATCAAATACCTAGGAATAAACCTGCCTAAGGAGGCAAAAGATCTGTATTCAGAAAACTTTAAGACATTGATGAAAGAAATCAAAGACGACACAAACAGATGGAGGGACATACCATGTTCCTGGATTGGAAGAATCAACATCGTGAAAATGTCTGTACTACCCAAAGCAATTTACAGATTCAATGCAATCCCGATCAAATTACCAATGGCATTTTTCACAGAACTAGAGCAAGAAATCTTACAATTTGTATGGAAACGCAAAAGACCCCGAATAGCCAAAGCAATCTTGAGAAGGAGAAATGGAGTTGGGGGAATCAGGCTTCCTGACTTCAAACTATACTACAAGGCCATAGTGATCAAGACAGTATGGTACTGGCACAAAAACAGAAAGGAAGATCAATGGAATAGAATAGAGAACTCAGAAGTAGGCCCAAACACATTTGGGCACCTTATCTTTGACAAAGGAGGCACGAATATACAATGGAAAAAAGAGACAGCCTCTTCAATAAGTGGTGCTGGGAAAATTGGACAGCAACATGGAAAAGAATGAAATTAGAACACTTCCTAACACCATACACAAAAATAAACTCCAAATGGATTAAAGAGCTACATCTAAGGCCAGACACTATAAAACTCTTAGAGGAAAACATAGGCAGAACACTCTATGACATCCATCAAAGCAAGATCCTTTTTGACCCACCTCCTAGAATCGTGGAAATAAAATCAAGAATAAACAAATGGGACCTCATGAAACTTAAAAGCTTTTGCACAGCGAAAGAAACCATAAACAAGACTAAAAGGCAACCCTCAGAATGGGAAAATATAATTGCCTATGAAACCTCGGACAAAGGATTAACCTCCAAAATATACAAGCAGCTCATGAAGCTTAACACCAAAAAAGCAAATAACCCAATCCACAAATGGGCAGAAGACCTAAATAGACATTTCTCCGAAGAAGACATACAGATGGCCAACACACACATGAAAAGATGCTCAACATCACTCATCATCAGAGAAATGCAAGTCAAAGCCACAATGAGGTATCACCTTACACCAATCAGAATGGCCATCATCACAAAATCTGGAAACCACAAATGTTGGAGAGGGTGTGGAGAAAAGGGAACTCTCCTGCACTGTTGGTGGGACTGTAAGTTGGTACAGCCACTATGGAAAACAATTTGGCCGTTCCTTAAAAAACTACAAATTGAATTACCATATGATCCAGTAATCCCACTCCTGGGCATATACCCAAAGAAAACCATAATCCCAAAAGAAACTTGTACCATAATGTTTATTGCAGCACTATTTACAATAGCCAGGACATGGAAGCAACCTAAATGCCCATCAACAAATGAATGGATACAGAAGATGTGGCATATATATACAATGGAATATTACTCAGCTATAAAAAGGGATTAGATGGAGCTATATGTAATGAGGTGGATAGAACTACAATCTGTCATACAGAGTGAAGTAAGTCAGAAAGAGAAGGACAAATATTGTATGCTAACTCACATATACGGAATCTAAAAATGGTACTGATGAACTCAGTGACAAGGATGCAGATACAGAGAATGGACTGGAGAACTCGAGGTATGGGAGGGGGCGGGGGGTGAAGGGGAAACTGAGACGAAGCGAGAGAGTAGCACAGACATATATATACTACGAAGTGTAAAATAGTCAGTGGGAAGTTGTTGTATAACAAAGGGAGTCCAACTCGAGGATGGAAGATGCCTTAGAGGCCTGGGGCGGGGAAGGTGGTGGGGACTCGAGGTGGGGGGAGTGAAGGAAGGGAGGGAATACAGGGATATGTGTATAAAAACAGATGATTGAACCTGGTGTACCCCCAAAGAAAATAATAAAAAAAAATGACAATGGGATGAGGAGTCAACTGGACAGTGAAATTATGGGCTATTTTTTCTTTATATTTCTCAATATTAGAGAAGAAAACATAAACATTCCTTTTAAGGGGCAGTGTTACTTTATGCCTTTACACAGAGCATTTATATGGCCACTCAGTGACTATGATGGGTGATCAGTTTCCTCTTAGAACTCTATATGCTCTTTCTGGGATTTGCTTTCCCTATCTGCAAAATAGGCTGGAGGTGGGGAAATGAGATGATTTCCAAGGACTTATCCAACACTTGAATTTTATCAAAACCTTGTTCTGCCCACAACCAGGCACTCTCCTAGCTGAGACCAAGAGCCCTTTCAGTCATCCTAGAAAGGACTGCAGAAGCCAATAGCTTAGTTCCTGAGGTCTTCCTTGCTCTTCCTGCTGTAGCCCATATAAAAGTCAAGGTTTACCTCAAGTCCTCTTGACTTCAGGGAGAAGCAAGGGCTTCTTTGGTTTCCAAGTCAGAATGGGCTCAAGGACAGCTGTACATTCTCCCAAATCATGCTTCAGTATTTCCAATATTAATGCTAAAATATTGGGATGATTGTACTAACCTGTTTGTAGGTTAGACTTGAGACAGAGAGGTGCAGTCCCTTGATTTAAAATCTGAGGGCAAATTAAGTGTTACTATAAAGGCCTGGAGGCAATTGACCAGAGCTAAAATTAACTGTCTGTTATGACTCCACTTTCAAGAAACCCTTATCATCGATGTGTAAGCTTTGTTAAATGAGCTACAGAAGAAGCCTAGGAGAATCACTGGTACACAGTGAATAATCAATCAATGTTAGGTGAATTTTAATCTGGCTTTCCTCCAGACATAAGTTGAAGACCACTGATAAGGGTCTTCAACTGATAAGGGTTCATGGTTATACTTCTTAATTTTGTCTTTGTATGATAAAGCAGTGTAGAGAAAAGTTTGCTTATAAAGTGTTAACAGTTGACCTTTGAACAACATGGGTTTGAACTGCACAGGTCCACTTTCAGGCAGATATTTTTCAGTAAATATGTACTACAGTACTACACAATCTGCAGTTGGTTGAATTTTTGGATGCAGAATCTCAAATACTGAGGGCTGACTATAGTTATATGCTGACTTTTGACTGCAGAGGGTCGGTGACCCTAATCCCTGCATTGTTCAAGTGTCAACTGTATTCCGCTTTCTTCTTCTCCCTGGGACAAGTGGCCTTTCAGAAGCAACTTTGGATTAATAGATGGTGACAGAATTTTACAGTTCTGAATTTTACAACTCAGATTTCTCTTATAGTAAGGTCTTGAATGTGTAGAATGTCTTTTCCATGACAGTCTCAAAGGCAGTTCATTTATATGTCCATAATCTTTTCACTACTCATGGAACATGAGAAGGAATGAGGAGGGAGAAATGGAGGACCAGAAGATCATAAAGCTAATGGCTAATCTGGCATAAGCACTTCTCACAGTTATCCCCCTGGACTCAGTGCCGAGTAAGAGGCAAAAAGGCCCAGCTTCCAGTTTCCCCCTAGAAGGGATGTGACTGCATATCTAATGTCCCTGCATTCTCAGCTGCTGCCCAAAGGTTGAAGGTCGGGCTTCTTATTAGCCTGCATCTGGGAGCTGATGGGACAGGCAATTAATAGTCTTCCAGGAGCCCAAACAGGCATGTGGGCACTTCATGTGACTTCTCCCACCAGCTAACTCCAGTGATAAAACCAAACCTCCAGTTTTTCCCTAGAAGGAGTTGGACCACATATCTAGTGCCCCAGCTTTTATGTCTGTACCATAGGGACTGGCTTCTAACTAGCCTATCTCTGGGAGTTGACAGGGCCCAGCATTTGCTAATCACCTGGGACCATGAAGAACTAAGAGTAGCTTTAATTAATAATCATTAGTCTTCTGGGGATTTGAACAGGTGGGTGGGCACTTCCTGTACATCCTCAGCCCAGCTTGTTCAAGAGAGAACCAGCCCTTCAGCTAATCCACCTGTCTCTGAGAGCTGACAGACACAACTTGGCATTCACTAGGCCCCTGAGAGTTATAAAAAGCAAAACAACAAGTTAAAATAGTGTGTGTTCTGAACAAGACTGCAAGTATTTGTAATGGATCCTCTCTCTGGCAGAGTGCAGAGTGATAAGCTCCAGCTCCCAGCTTCTCCATAAGAAGAAAAGGAATTGGACCACTCTGACATTTCTAGCTACTACTCAAGGGATTGGCTTCTGTCTCACCTGTCTTGGGGCACTGATGGGACTTGTCACACCCTAATTTCCTGGGGCCACTATGAACAAAGATGGTGGTTTGAACAAGCACAAAGGTTTGTGAGGCACCGGAATCTCTGGCTGGGCTGATTGGTGAAATTTATATCTTACATGAGGCCAGTGGGGGATAAACAAATTAATTTTTTAAAATTTTATACAATTTTAGAAGGTTAATTTTCATTTATAGTTTTTACAAAATATTGGCTATATTCCCCCATGTTATACAATACATCTTTGAGCCTATCTTACACCCAATAGTTTGTATCTCCCACTCCCCCAGTAATAATGTAATAAGGAAGAACCTTTGTGTTCTATTATGTTAGTCACTAAAGGGATGTTGCCTGTAAGCTTAAATAATACAAAATAGCCCATCTCTGGGAACCCTCCCTCCTAGTTAATGAGCATTAAGCTAAAATACCTTTGTTTAGCTCACAGGAAACATCCTGACAAGGCCCACCTGTGAATAACTGCAGGCAGGGAAGAAATTAACACATTCCTTATGGAGGCTGACTGGAACCAAGAAATGTTTGACTTTACTCCCTCCCCTTTTAGTATAAAAGAAGCCCGAATTCTAACTCAGGCAAGATGTTTTTTTGGGATACGAGTCACCATCTTCTCAGTCTGCTGGCTTTTTGAATAAAATCTTAATTCTTTGCCCCCAAATTTCATCTCTCTATTTATTGACCTGTTGTGCAGTGAGCAGTATGAGCTTGGACTTGGTAACAAATTTTGGTGCAGCCAGCCAGGAGCCTTACTGCTTGTGGCCAGCTGGCCCTAGTTGGGAAATTGTCAGATAAGGCCCTAGCAGCTGCCAAGACCACTTGTCCTGAGGATCATCCCTTCAAAATTCCCCAAAGCAGCACCAGCTGCCCCAGCACTTGGCAGCTGGGGCAAGGAATTGACATTTGGGAGCCAATAGGCTCCACACAGTAGGGTAAGTTGCTCCAGTGTGTACAGCCAGAAACTTTATTTCCTCTCTGCTTGGGAATTTTTCTCCAGAATAAGCCAATTTGTTTGGGGTACCCTGTTGGAGAGAGTAAATAGTTGCATTTCCTCCTATTTGGGGCTTTTTCTCTGGAATAAGCCAATTTGTTTTATATTTGAGCAGGGTATCCTGTTGGAGAGAGAAAAGAGTTGTTGGATTTTACCCAATTTGTGAACTGGTTTGTTTGTTTCTTTGGATGCTAGCATTTGTGTGTAGCTTGTGTTTTGTTTGTCTTGTATTTCTGTCTCTAAAAATGGAATGTTTCAACTATCCCTAAAGAAAGTCCTCTGGGGTGCATTTTGGATAAGTGCTCTGATTACAGCTATAAACCCATGGGTGAGAGGAAGATGATATTTTATTGTAACAATGTGTGACCACAGTACCTGTTAGGATCTCCACAAGGGGTTTAGGCAGGTTTATCTTGAGATGCTATGCACCATGAACTGCTACCCTTGCTGTGTTAATTATGCCATTTATGGTCTTTTATGTCATTGGTATATATAAATCCCCAAGACCAAACTTGAGGGTTTATTTAGGGTTTTCTATTTGTCCTTTGGGTTTTTTGTTTCATTTTGTTTGGTACTATTTTTCCATTTACAGCCAAATCAGTTTTGTGATATTTAAAACTTTTACTGATGTCAAATGTAGGAAAGGAATGGGGAAAAAAAACTGTCTGTTCTTGTCCAAGAGTGGGACATTTCCAGGAAGAAGAGAAAGTTTCCAGTTGGTTCCTGAAATCACCAAAAGCTACAAATAAAAATAGAAGTGTCTTTTCCATAAATATTAGTAAAAAGGGCTTAGCCTTCTAGACAGGTGGCCTTGATTTGTCCCATCTTCCAGAAACCTGATTTGAATTCAACCTCTTTTGTAAGTGATGGGTTTTACATTGTTGTACCTGACTCATGGCTGAAATTTTGGAATGGGAACTATGAAGTCCCTGTATTTGTTTGTGTGTTTGTACATGTGTTATAGATGTGTGGCATTGCCAAAATTAATTTGTAAAAGAGCTCTATTTGACTGGCTTAAAGGAAATTAAGAGCTTATATAAATACTCATATATAAAAGAAACTGGCCAGAATTAATCTTGGGTTTGCATGATCTAGGAAATATTCAGTATTGAATTAATATCTGGTATTAAAGTTAGCTTAAGCTTGTTGGCATGTCTTTAGAGTCATCTACATTAAGTGTAATATTTTTATTGTACCTAGGTTTACTAGAAATCAAATAAGACTATTATTCCTGCTACAAAGTTTATCAGCAAGAAAAATTAAAATATGACAACGCTTTTAAGTATAAAATAGAGGTAAATGAGGGAAGAGTTTTAGGTAAACTCTATAGGAATAATTGTGTTTTGGGAATGTCTATCTAAAATAGTCTGTCCAGATTTTCATAACTTTAAACTAAGCTAAATGAAGAGACTTCATTGACTATCTGGGTGATTGCAAATAGGATAAAATATTAGAACATTAATTGCTGGGCAGGTCTAAGTTTACCTACTTTTGCCTCCTTGGGAGAGGATGACTAAAGCACAAGTTGTCAATCAGGAAATGCTGGTATAGGACTTCCCTGGTGGTGCAGTGGTTAAGAATCTGCCTGCCAATGTGGGGGACACAGGTTCAATCCCTGCTCCAGGAAGATCCCACATGCTATGGAGCAACTAAGCATGTGTGCCACAACTACTAAGCCTGTGCTCTAGAGACTGCAAGCCACAACTACTGAGCCCATGTGCTGCAACTACTGAAGCCTGCATGCCTAGAGCCAGTGCTCTGCAACAAGAGAAGCCACCACAATGAGAGGCCCACACACTGCAATGAAGAGTAACCCCTGCTTGCTGCAAATAGAGAAAGCCCGCATGCAGCAATGAAGACCCAGTGCAGCCAATAAATTAATTAATTAGTTAATTTTAAAAAAAGGAAATGCTGGTATGACAGTTTATAACTAATTTCTTCTTGGTTTTCACTAGAGATTAAGGTTTTAAGGTTAAGAATTATAAGGGAAACATTTCAGTATGCAAAGATGTAGAATATGTGTTTTCAGCAAAGAAGGTATGAGGAATGAAATGCGTTTTCGTAAAGGGGAAAAGGTGGTTGTGTCCTAAAGCTGGTTGTTTCTGAATGGAAAAGAAAGTGAGGGACAGATTAATATGGATATAATATGGATATGGAAAATTGTGGAAGGTTTATGGAGGAGGGAAACTGGAAGGGTTGTGTGCATGGTCAGGATTGGCTAAGATAAGATTGAACTTAATTAAGAAAATGAATTTTAAAGGCAAAATGGTACAAAACCTGAATCGGGTTCTCTAAGAGGACAAAGTTTTCTTAAAATATTGAACTGCTTTTACTAATTGTGAGTTTCTTTCAGTGACCTGTATTTGCCATTGATCTTTTATTATCACTTGCTAAAACTTTTTGATATTTTTGACAAAATTCCCAAAGATCAAATTCTAAATGAAGTTCGTTTGACCTGCAGCTAACTTTGAGGTTTTCCAAAGGGGCCCTGGAACACCTCAAATTATTTGTTTTCTTTTTATCTCAGAGAGAAATAGTAAACTAATTAAGCTTATTTTGTATATTAAATTACATGGAAAGCATCAAATAAGTGGTGATAAAATTTCTTAGATTGTATCCTATGGGTAAATGTTTTTAATATACACATTCTAGAAACTATATGGAACTCCTAAAATGCTGATGTATCCTGGCAAATCATCAGTCATAATTTTAGTAATTATCTTAATATGTTTTATGTCACAGCAGTAACCAAGTTTCTTTTCAATTGCATTGTAATCCTGATTGGTTGATGCCAGAGCAAAAAGGCATCCTTTTAATGGTTAGAGATGATCAATTGATATTTATGGCTTTATAGTGGCTTTTGGATGACTCTATAGCTATTTTATGAAGAAGCAGGGAAGAGTAATGAAATTCTTTGTGTGCAAGCATGTGTGCTATTACATCAGGGAAAATAAGAAAAAGGAATGAGGGTGAGGATATGTTGCTTCAAACCTTAACTCCTCTGGCTGAGCTCATGACTTCCCCTCCTTTTAGGGATCAATTAGAAAATCCTGTGTTAGTTTCTGGGCACAGGGACTTGATCTGGTATCACCATCTAAGACCCGACAGGGCACCCAGATTGGGCCAGGAGCCACTCCCAGGGCAGGGTAATTTCCATTGCTGCTATCTCATAGAGAGGGCTAAATGCAAATAATCAGCCAGCTGGGTTTCTTAAAGTTTTTTTAGTTGGAAAGATTGCAACCCTCTTTTATAAGGAGGATCCTCTACACCTGAAGCCCACTTGGCAGTACCCAGCTGAACCAAATTAGGACCACAATGAAGGAAGAATGCCCTTATTAGAGCACTACTAATTAGTGCATCTTGGCAGGGCTTTGAAAAGGGGAACCAAAGCAAAAGAGTTTGAACAAAATTCAAAAGAATCAAAAAAAAACCTCTCTGAATTTTTGGAAAGGATTTATCAGGCCTACAGTCATCATCTTAATGTAGATCTTGAAGGCCCCCAAAATATTAGAATTGGTAAATTTGACCTTTTTTTTGGGCAAAGTGCCTCAGATATCAGGTGAAAGTTGCAAAAATTAGATGGTGCATTTGGAATAAACCCTTATCAATTGGTAAATGTTGCTTTTAAAATGTTCAACAGGGAACAACAACAAAGAGAGAAGATGCAAAATGAAATGCCACTTTTTGGCAGTGGTATTGAATTCCTGGAAGCTGAGTAACCAGAAGAGGGGTAAGCCACTATTGGGGAAGGAACAATGTGCTTACTGTAAGGAGGAAGAACATGGGAAAACAGATTTCCCTAGGCTGAAACATAAGAAGGAAAACAATGAAAGAAGAGAGCCTCTCATATGGTAGTAAGAAGAACACTGTGATGAATGAAGAGGCCCGGGGGCTCCCTTGGACTTGAGACAACTAATTCCCCACAGGAGCCCCCAGTAAAATTGACAGTGGAGAATGAGCTGATTAACTTTTTGATAGACCTCACCCTGAAGTTTTTCACTAGAACAGCTTGACAGAGTTCCACCAGAACACACTTTAACCTTACAGATGGTGTCCATGAAAACTCCAGGAAAGGAAACAGAGCTCCCTCCCCCACCCCCAAGTTCTATGAAAAGGTAAGACCAGAAGTGTGTGCTAACGGCAGCCCAGGGAAGGCCCAAAACACATGACCGATACGAATCCCATTAAAAAGGGATGCTGGGACACCTAATCTAAAACAACATCCTCTGAGGCAAAAGTACCATTTCTCCCACAGATTGCCTTGTCAATACCAGCCAGTGCATTCCCAACCAGTGTATTCTTTGTGTCTGCCCCTCCAGGATGTCTATGAAATTGGTGGTATTGGTACTATCCCTGTGGGTCTAGTGGAGACTGGTGTTCTCAAACCTGGCATGGTGGTCACCTTTGCTCCAGTCAACATTACAACTGAACTAAAGCCTGTTAATGTACCATGAAGCTTTGAGTAAAGTCCTTCCTGGGGACAATGTGGGCGTCAATGTTAAGGACATATCTGTCAAAGATGTTCATTGTAGCAATGTGGCTGGTGACAACAAAAATGACCACTGATGAAAGCAGCTGGCTGCACAGCTCAAGTGATTACTTGAACCATCCAGGACAAATCTGTGCTGGATATGCACCTGTGCTGGATTGTCACACAGTTCATATTGCTTGCAAGTTTGCTGAGCTGAAGGAGAAGATTGATTGTTATAGGAAAAAGCTGGAAGATGGCCCCAAATTCTCAAAATCTGGTGATGCTGCCATTGTTGATATGGTTCCTGGCAAGCCCATGTGTGTTGAGAGCTTCTCTGGCTATCCTCTTCTGGGCCATTTTTGCAGTTCTTGATAAGAGCCAAATGGTTGCTGTGGGTGTCAAAGCAGTGGACGAGAAGGCAGCTGGAGTTGGCAAGGTCACCAAGTCTGCCCAGAAAGCTCAGAAGGCTAAATGAATATTATCCCCAATACCTGGAACCCCAGTCTTAATCGGTGGTGGTGGAATGGTCTCAGAACTGTTTGTCTCAATTTACAATTTAAATTTAAGGTTAATGATAACAATGCAACATAAAATCTTCAGACGGAAAGGAGAATGTTTTGTGGACCATTTGTATTGTGTGTGGCAGTTTTAAGTTATTAGTTTTTAAAATCAGTACTTAATTGGTTAAAGCACTCCTTAAGGAAATTATCCCCTGATTTGGATTAAGGCATTTGAATTATATTCATCCTGGGGACCACAATCAACAGGAAAAACCAAGAAAATGAATACTAACTTAACTTGGGATAAGGCATTGCCTGTTGTTCTGCTATAGATCAGTGGCTCCCAGAAACAAGCTTAAATTAAGCCCTTTTGAAATACTGTATGGTAGGCATTCCAGGTGTCTGCCCAGGTGAGAGAATATATAAGTGCCCTAAAAGAACTAGCAGTTGCCAGTTACATTAAAACTTTGGGCACTATACTAACCTCTGTTCATGAGTTTGCCTCCAGTAGGTCTGCATATTCAATTAAAGTAGATGGTAATTTCACTGTAGCTGGAGAAGAGTCAACCAATTTGTTTTTGTCCAAATAATTAGCACACGAATTTAGTGTATGTACTGGGAACTGGAACCAAAATCCCAAGTTCAATTACAAATTAGACAAAGTGCTAAGGGGTTTCATCAGGTTCAAATAGTTGTAGCTTAAAAAGGACTGACTAAAGATTCTAAGGTATATTCATCACCTCCATTCAGCAGGAATTATCCAGAGTGGTCTTTATCCCTTTTCCCACAAGATTGTGGAATGGACATTGACAGTGGGGAATTGTAACAGGGAAGAAACTATGTATTCTATTACAAGTTAATCACTAAAGAGATGTTGACTGTAAGCTTAAATTATACACAATGGCCCATCTCTGGGACCACTGCCTCCCAGGTAATGAGCATTAAGCTAAACCACTTTCATTTAGCTCACAGGAAATATCCTAATCAGGCCCACCTGTAAGTTATTGCAGGACCACATCCCCTCCAGAGGCTGACCAGAACCAGGAAATATTTGACTTGATTCCCTCCCCTTTTAGAAGAAGCCTGAATTCCTGAGTTCTAACTCAGACAAGATGGTTTTTTGAGACATGAGTCCACTATCTTATTGGTCTGCTGGATTTCCAAATAAAGTTATTACTCTTGCCCCAACAACTCATTTCTCAATTTATTGGCCTGTTGTGCAGCAAGCAGTATGAGCTTGGAGTCAGTAACAATAACTTTTAATTCTACTATAAAATATAAAGTATTAAAAACAATTATGAATTATGTTAATGATACATACCAATAGCATATAATAGGTGAGGAGGAGAGATAAAGCTGAGACTTCTTTTATGCAAGTGAAGCTAAGTTTTTATCAGCTTAAAGTAGGTTGTTATGGGCTTAAAGTAGACTACTATAGCTCTAAGGTATTGTCTGTAAACCTCTATGTGACCACAAAGAGAATACCGATAGAAGTTGCACAAAATTAAAAAAAAAAAATCAAAACCTATCAATACCCCCCCCCAAAAAATCCAATGGGAAGACAAAGTATGATAGGAAGAGAGAAAAAGAGGGACAAAAGAACTACAAGACAATCAGAAAAGAGTTAACAAAATGGCAATAGTAAATCCTTCCCTATTAATAATTACTTTAGATGTAAATGGACTAAACTCCCCAGTGAGGAGAGTGACTGAATGGATTTTTTTAAAAAATCCAACTTCATGCCATCTCTAAGAAACTCACTTTAGATATAAGGATACACATAGGCTGAAAATGAAAGAATGAAAAAAGATATTAGCCACTCCTGCTTTCTTTTTATTATAAGACACAAACTTTAAGTCAAAAACTGTTTCTAGAAATAAAGGACATTATATAATAAAAGGGTCAATTCAACAGGAAGATATAACAATTCTAAATATACACGTGCTCTGATATGGAGTGCATAAGTACACTGACAAACTGAAAGGAGAAATTGACAGTAATACAATCATAGGAGATGTCAATAAACCCACTTTCATTAATAAACAGAGCATCCAGACAGAAAGTTGATATAGAGCAGAATTGAGCAATGCTATAGACCAAATGGACCTAAGAGACATATACAGAACTCATCACACAACAGCAGAAGAATACATTCTTAAGTGCACATGGAACATACTCTTGGATAGGGTACACATTAGATCACAAAATAAATCTTAACCAATTTTAGAAGATTAAAATCATACCATGGATCATTTCCTACCACAATGGAATAAAACTAGAAACAATAGCAGCAAGAAAATGGGAAAATTCACAAATATGTGGAAACTAAATAACACTATTTAACAACCATTGGGTAAAAGAGGAAATCAAAAGGGAATTTTAAAAATATCTCAAGACAAACGAAAATGAAAACACAACTTACCAAAACTTACAGGATGCAACAAAAACAGTACCAAAAGGGATTTCTATAGTAATAAAGGCCTACATTAAAAAAGATCTCAAACAATCTAACTTTATACCTTAAGGAACCCAAAGTTGAAAGAAGGAAGGAAATAATAAAGATTTAGCAGAATTTTTTAAACTAGAAAAACAATAGAAAACGTCAACAACACCAAGAGATGGATTTTAGAAAAAAATAAACAAAAAATGACAAACCCTTAGATATATTAAATAAGAAAAAGATAGAAAAGACTCAAAATCAACTGGAAATGAAACAGGAGACATTACAATGGATGCATCAGAATTTAAAAAAATTATAAAGAACTATTATGAACAATTATATGCCAACAAATTGGATAACTTACAATAAATTGATAAATTCCTAGAAATGTACAACCTACCAAGAATGAGTCAAGAAGAACTAGAAAGCCTGAACAGACCAATAAAAATATAAGGAGACTGAAGTGGTAATCAAAAGCTTCCCAACATAGAAAATCCCAGGTCCAGATGGCTTCACTGCTGAATTCTATCAAATATTCAAAGAAGACTTAATGCTAATTGTTCTTAAATTCTTCCAAAAGATAAAAGTAGAAGGAGTACTTCCAAATTCATTTTCTGAGGGCAGCATTGCCCTGACACTAAAGCCAAAAATATCACAAGAAGAGATAACTATAAGCCAACATCTCTGATGAACATACATGCAAAAATCCTCAATAAAATAGTAGCAAACTGAATTCAACTCATCAAGTAGATTACACACCATGACCAGGCAAGGTTTATTCCTGAGATGAAATGTTGGTTTAACATATGAAAATCAATCAGTACCATATTATCAGAATAAAGGATAAAAATCATACAATAATCTCAAAAGAAACAAAATAATTTGTTCAACATTCATTCACAATAAAAATTCTAGACAAAATAGGAATAGAAGGAACTTTGCTTACCAAAATGAAAGCCATTTAGAAAAGCCCACAGTTAGCATCCTAACCAATGGAGAAAAACTGAAAAGCTTTTCCTCTAAGATTGTATACAGGGCAAGAATCCACCCTTTGCCATTTCTATTTCATATAGTACTGAAGTAATAGTAAGAATAGACAAGAAAAAGAAATAAAAGGCCTTCAAATCAGAAAGGAAGAAGTAAAATCATCTTTGTTTGTAGATGACATGATCCTATATGTGGGAAACCCTAAAGACTCCATAAACAAAAACTGTTACAACAAAGAAATGGATTCAGTAAAATGGCAGGATACAAAAATCAACACATAAAATCAGTTATATTTCTTTATGCCAACAGTGACTTATCTGAAAAGGAAATAAAACAATCCCATATACAATAGCATCAAAAAGAATAAAACACTTAGGAATAAAATTAAGGAAGTGAAAGATCTGTACACTGAAAACTATAAAACATTAATGAAAGAAATTGAACCAGACACAAACAAATGGAAAAGTATTCTGTGTTCATGAATTGAAAGTGTTAATATTGTGAAAATGTTAACACTACCCAAAGATATCTACAGATTCATTGTAATCCCTATCAAAATTCCAAAGGGGTTTTCACAGAAATAGAGAAAACAATTTAAAAATTGGTATAGAACCACAAAAGGCCCTGAATAACCAAAGCAATCTTGAGAAAGAAAAACAAAGTTGAAGGCATCACACTTTCTGGTTTCAAATTATATTAGAAAGCTATAGTAATCAAAAACCGTGTAGTACTGGCATAAATACAGACATATAAACCAATGGAACAGAATAGAGAGTCTAGAAATAAACCTAAGTACATATGCTCAATTAATTTTGACAAAGTTGCCCAGAACACACAATGGAGAAAGGATAATCTCTTCAACCAATGGTATTGGGAAAACTGTATATCCACATGTAAAAGACTGAAACTGGACCCTTTCTTATACCATAAACAAAAAACGAACTCAAAATGGATTAAAGACTTAAATGTATGACTTGAGAGCACTAAGAGTGAAGTTTATAGAGATAACCACTTATATTTACAAAGAAGAAGGATCTCAAATAAACAACTTAAGTTTACCCTCAAGGATCTAGAAAAAAAAGAACAAAGCCCAAAATTAGCAAAGGAAGAAAATAATGAAGATTAGAAATAAATGATAAATAGAGAATATTAAAAACTGACAAAACTGAGGTTTTTTTTAAAAAAAAGTATAAACAACATCAACAAACCATTTGCATTGCTAAGGGAAAAAAAGACACAAATGAATAAAACCAGAAATGAAGGAGGAAACATTAAACAGATGCCTCAGAAATAAAAAGGATCAAAAGAGACTATTATGAACAATTATATGCCAACAAATTGACAACCTAGAAGAAATAAATTCCTAGAAACACACAATCTACCAAGACTGAATCAAGAAGAAACAGAAAGCCTGAACAGAACAATAACAATTAAGAAGTTTGTATGAATAGTCAGAAAGCTGCCAACGAAGAAAAGTCTAAGACCAAACAGCTTCACAGGTGAATTCTGCTAAACATGTAGAAAATTGATACCAATCCTTCCTAATCTTTTCCAAACAATAAAAGAATAGGAAACACTTACAAAATCTTTATATGAGACCAGCATTACCATGAAACCAAAACCAGAAAGATACCACAAGAAAACTAGAGGCCAATGTCCCTGTTGAACATGGATGCAAAAATCTTCAACAAAATATTAGCAAATTGAATTCCACAGCACATTAAAAGGATTATACACCATGACCAAGCATGATTTATCCCTGGGGTGCCAGGTTGGTTCAACATATGCAAAATAATCAATGTGATACACCACATTAACAGAATGAAGGATAATAATTAATGATCAACTCAGTAGATATAGAAAAAGCATTTGACAAAATTTCAACACCCATTAATGATAAAATCTCTCAAGAAATTAGATATGGGAGAAGCTTACTTCAACCAATAAAGGTTACATTTGAAAACCCCTCAGCTACTATCATATTAATGGGAAAAAATGGAATCTCTTGCTCTAAAATCTGGAATAAGGTAAGAATGCTCAGCTTACCACTTCCATTCAAAACAGTACTAGAAGTCCTAGCCAGAGAAATTATTAAAAAAAAAAAAAAGAGGCATAAAAGGTATCCAGATTGCAAAAGAAGAAGTAAAAGGATCTCTGTTTTCAGATGACATCATCTTATATGTAGAAAATCCTAAAGATTCCACAAATATCTGTTAGGACTAATAAGCAAATTCAGTAAGGTTTGAGGATACAAAATCAATCTACAATCATCTGTTATGTTTCTATACACAAACAGTGAAGTATCTGAAAAAGAAATTTAAAAATCCCATTTACAATGGCATCAAAAAGAATAAAATACTTAGGAATAAACTTAACCAAGGAGGTGAAAGACTTCTATACTAAAAATTATAAAGCACAGATGAAAAAAGAAATTATAGCAGATGCAAATAAATGGAAAAACACCATGTTCAGAAATTGAAAGAATTATATTATTAAAATGCTCACACTACCCAAAGTGATGTACATTTTCACTGAAGTCTCCATCATATCCAAATGATGTTTTTACAGAAAAAGTCAATCCTAAAGTTCATATGGAACCACAAGTCCCCGAACAGCCAAAGCAATTTTGAATTTTGAGCAAGAACAAAGCTCAATGCATCATACTTCCTGATTTCAGAATATATTACAAAGCTACAGTAATCAAAACAGTATAGTGCTGGTGTGTGTGTGTGTGTGTGTGTGTGTGTGTGTGTGTGTGTGTGTGTGTGTATACCAATGGAAAAGAACAGAGAGCCCAGAAATAAATACATGCAACTATAGTCAACTGATCTTCAATAAGGGTGCCAAGAACAAACAATGGAGAATGAATAGTCTCTTCAATAAATGGCAGTGGGAAAACTGGATATTCACATGCAAAATAAATTTAATTGTACCTTATACCATAAACAAAAATCAACTCATAATGGGTTAAATACTTAAACATAAGACTTGAAACCATAGAAATTCTGGAAGAAAACATAGTGGGAAAACTTGACATTGGTCCTGTCAATAATTTCTTGTATATGTCACCAATATCACAGGCAACAAAAGCAAAAATAGACAAGCAGGACTACATCAAACTAAAACAACCAACAATGAACAGGCAAACTATGTAATGGGAGAATATATTTTAAAACCATACATCTGATAAAGAGTTAATATCGAAAGTATATAGGGAACTCCTACAACTCAATAGGGAAAAAGTCTGATTAAAAAATAGGGAAAGGACATGAATTCACATTTCTCCAAAGAAGACATACAAATGTTCAATAGGTATATGAAAGGTGCTCAACATCAGTAATTAGCAGGTGATGAAAATCAAAACTACAATAAGATATCACCTTGCACCTGTTAGGATAACTATTATCAAGTAACATAAAAGATAACAAGTGATAGGATATGGAGAAAAGAGAACTCTTGTATACTTTTGGTGGAATTGTAAATTGGTCCAGCCACTGTGGACAACAGTATAGAGGGTCCTCAAAAAAATTAAAAAGAGTTCTCCAGTCCATTCTCTGTATCTGCTTCCTTGTTCTTGTCACTGAGTTCATCAGTACCATTTTTAGATTCCGTATATGTGAGTTAGCATACAATATTTGTCTTTCTCTTTCTGACTTACTTCACTCTGTATGACAGACTGTAGTTCTATCCACCTCATTACATATAGCTCCATCTCATCCCTTTTTATAGCTGAGTAATATTCCATTGTATATATATGCCACATCTTCTGTATCCATTCATTTGTTGATGGGCATTTAGGTTGCTTCCATGTCCTGGCTATTGTAAATAGTGCTGCAATAAACATTATGGAGAATGGACTGGAGAACTCGAGGTTTGAGAGGGGGCGGGGGGTGAAGGAGAAGCTGAGACGAAGCGAGAGAGTAGCACAGACATATATATACTACCAACTGTAAAATAGGTATTCAGTGGGAAGTTGTTGTATAACAAAGGGAGTCCAACTAGAGGATGGAAGATGCCTTAGAGGACTGGGGTGGGGAGGGTGGGGGGGACTCGAGGGCGGGGGGAGTCAAGGAAGGGAGGGAATATGGGGATATGTGTATAAAAACAGTTGATTGAACTTGGTGTACCCCCCAAAAAATAATAAATAAATAAATAAATAAATAAATAAAATTAAAAAAAATTAAAAAGAGAACCACCATATGATCCAGATTCTACTTCTATCCAAAGTAATTAAATTTAGGGTCTTGAAGAGATATCTGGTTCATAGCAGCATTATTCACAATAGTTAACACATGGAAGCAATCTAAATGTCCATTGATAGATGACTAGATCAAGAAAATGTGGAATACACATGATCATCTCAACAGATGCAGAGAAAGCATTTGATAAAATTCAATGTCCATTCATGATAAAAAAAAAAAAAAACTCTTAACCAAAGAAGGTACAGAGGGAACATATCTCAACATAAAACCTATTTAAGACAAATCCACAGCCAGTATATTATTCAGTGGTGAAAAATTGAAAGGCTTCCTGCTAAAATCTGGAATAAGACAAGGATGCCCATTCTCACCACTTCTATTCAACATAGTATCGGAAGTCCTAGCCACAGCAATCAGACAAAAAGAAATAAAAGGTATCCAAATTGGAAAGGAAAAGGTAAAATTGTCATTATATGCAGATGGCTTGATACTGTATATAGAAAACCCTAAATACTCCACACAAAAACTACTAGAACTGATAAATGAATTCAGCAAGGTAGCAGGATACAAGATTAAAATACAGAAAAAGGTTGCATTTCTTTACACTAACAATGAAATATTAGAAAGAGAAAGTAAAAAACCAATTCCTTTTACAATCACATCAAAAAGAATAAAATACTTAGGAATAAACCTGACCAAGGAGGTGAAAGTTTTATACACTGAGAATTATAAAACATTGATAAAAGGAATTGAAAATGATTTAAAGAAATGGAAAGATATCCCATGCTCTTTGATTGGAAGAATTAATATTGTTAAAATGGCCATACTACCCAAAGCAATCTACAAATTTAATGTGATCCATATCAAATTACCCATGACATTTTTCACAGAACTAAAGCAAATAACCCTTAAATATATATGGAAGTATGAAAGAACCAGAATTGCCAAAGCAATCATGAGGAAAAACAACAAAGCTGCAGGCATTACCGTCCCAGACTTCAGACAACATACAAAGCTATAATAATCAAAACAGAGTGGTATTGGCACAAAAAACAACATATGGATCAATGGAACAGAATAGAGAGTCCAGAAATAAACCCACACAACTATGGTCAATTAATCTCTGACAAACGAGGCAAAAATATATGATGGAGAAAAGACAGTCTCTTCAGAAAGTGGTCCTAGCAAAGCTGGATAGGCATATGTAAGTCAATAAAGTTAGAACACTCCTTCACACCATACACACACAACAAAACCCTCAAAATGGCTTAAAGACTTAAATATAAGAGAGTACAATGTAAAACTCCTAGAAAAGAACATAGGCAAAACATTCTCTGACATAAATCGTAATCATAAGAAATCAACAATGGTTTCTTAGGTCAGTCTGCAAAGGCAATAGAAATAAAAGCAAACATAAACAAATGGGACCTAATCAAACTTATAAGCTTTTGCACAGCAAAGGAAACCATCAACAAAACAAAAAGACAATGGGTCTGAAAGATGGCAGTGAAGTAGAAGGACATGGAATGCATCCTTCTCCACAGATGCATCAGGAATACATCAAAAGGTGCAATAATTCCCACAGAAAACAAGCTGAACACCAGCAGAAGACCTTGGACACCAAAAAGGACTGCAAAGATCCCGACATAACTGGGTAGGACAGAAAGAGGAGAAAGGGGAGGAGAATAAAGGAAAGGGACAGGTCCTACACCCTGGGGTGAGGGGGAGCTGAAACAGAGGAGAGATTGCCAAATCCAGGGAAATCTCCCTTATCTGACGGGGAAACCCTCTCTCCAATGGGGAATTTGATTGGGTCAGAAGGGAGGCATTTGGGACTTTCCAAAGAGGGTGAAGTGGCCAATCTGTAGCAGACGGGAAAGAGTGAGAAACACACAGAGGGTCTATACCACACCACTGTGTCCCAGACTGAGACATGGGTTCACAGCTGTACAGGGGGTCTGGGAGCTTGAACGTCAGAACCAGAGAACTGGTTCAGGGTGAGAAAAAGTGGTGGCTGTGAGGAGACGGACTGAGGGGACAGGGGGGAAGAAATCTGCAGCAGAGAATGCCTACCACAGAAAGCTGGGTAGCCAAGATGGTGACTTGCTACTGCTGACTCACAAACAGAGGGGAGGAGCCACAGTTGTAGCCTCTCTCTTGGCATCTGCGATGAACAAAGGGAGGCCCAATCTGGGCCTGGCTGTTGCAGTCAACAAGGGATAGAAAAATCCCCCTGATGGGGCTGGCCTGGTGTGCCTGCAGCTGAGAGCCAGAAGAAGTCTGCAGAGTGGCCCAGCTCTGGAGACATTCTGCTTACACCCAAGCCAACCGGCTTCCCTCTGCAGTAGGCACCACCACCGCTGCCAGGGCTCCTGTAAGCCAAACAGGGCTCTACTGCAAAGTCACTCGCAGCAGGGAGGAGCCACAGTTGTAACCTCTCTCTAGGTGCCTGCAACAAACAAAGGGAAGCCCCCTCTGGGCCTGGCTGCCCCCTGACGGGGCTGGCCTGGAGTGCCTGTGGCTGAGAGCTAGAAGAAGTCCGCAGATGGCCTAGCTCTGGAGACATTCTGCTTACACCTGAGTCTGCCAGTTTCCCACTGCAATAGGCACCGCCACTGCCAACAGGGCTCCTGCAACCCAGGCAGGGCACTACTGCTTATTCATAGCCAGGTGAAGGAGCCACTATTGTTCCCTCTGTCTCCCCACATACCGGCTCCTACAGATGAACAATAAAGAAAGCTCTGCTGGTCACAGAGTAATGCAAAAAGCCCCCAAGGGCTGCCCATCAGGCCTCCTGCACCAGGCATCAGTAAAGAATAACACTAAAGCCAGATTTCCTATACCCATGCTGCCGGCATCCCTGTGCATTTGGAGTCACCCCCAGGGCTCCCATGATCCAAGCTGGGTGCTACTGTTGAGTCACACACAGGGAGAGGAGACACTATCAAAGCCTCTCTCTCCCCACACACCTGTGTCTGCAGACGAACAATAAAGGAAACCCTCACTGAGACAGATCCAAGAGCTCCAAGGCAGCCTCAGGACCTGGCTCTGGTGGGTGGACCACGTGCAGAAGAGGGGATGAAACCAAAGCTGAACACCAGGGACAGGGGCACTAAGGAAGAGGTTCTAAAATCTTCCCATCAGATATACAAGCTGCAAACTGAATCCCTGTGATCATCTAGGTAGACCCTATGCCTTTGGAATATTTGAGTAAACAATGAATGTTCCCACAAATGAAAAGGTGTAACTCTGGCAGCTGTGGAATGTGGGAGCAAGCACACATAGGAATTGTGCCAGATCAGAGCCTAAGTTGGCCCCATAGGACCCACAGCAGGTCTAGAGTCCAACCCAGAGGCAGAAGAGGGCCTCTTGGGGAGGCGAAGGTGGCCTGGGGCCCAAGGCAGGTACAATGACACAACTGAGACCCTAAGGAAACAGAATTATTATTACTTCTATTAATCTGATCCATTCTGTGATCAGTTCTAGCTTTTTCTTTTTAATTACAATCTTAGTCCTAAGGGATCTTCACATTTTATAATATATTTTTTATTCTATTTTTTACTTCTATTCTTATTTTTAGCTTTTTTTATACATTTCTATTTCTAGCTAGCTTTTTTCTAGTGCTGAGTTTATCTCCCCTATCTTCTGTTCTTCATCTTTTATACATTATTTTTTCTTTTTCTTTTTTATATTTCCAGTTATATTGCCCTCTTCTCTTGCTATGTGTTCTATCCCTTTTTAGTTTATTTTATCTTATACTTTTAATCAATATTATTTGTCTGCTGTTTCCTTGCTTTATTCTTCACATCACGCTGCTTTGGTTTTCGTTATTAGGTTTTGTCTTTATCTTAGTTTTAATCATAACTGTTTGATATCCTCTTGGGGATCTTCACCCTGTCTGGTTGCTCTCTGCTCTTTGTTATATTTGATCCTCATTTTCACAATTTTCCTGGTTTTGTATTTTTGTGGGTTTTTTTTTTTCTGGTTTGGAATTTTTGTTGGTTCTCTCTTGTCTGATTGCATTCTGGGGTTCTTCTATCAGGTTGTTCTAGTGTTTTATATTCTATTGCGTTCAGTTTTTGTCTTTCTTGTGCATGTATGTCGTTGCTTGATTTAGTATTTGTTTGACTTCACCTTTTCCCATAAGTCTGGAGCTTGGATAATCTTTTCTAATCCCCTCTATTGCTGGGATGAGTGACCTCTGGAATCTTGATTCCTCAACCAGAAGTCAAGTCGGAGGATCTAAGGAGGGAGCACTGAGTCCAGGATGCTAGACCACTAGAGAGTCCTCAGCCACAAGGAAGATTAACTACAGAGAATTCTCACAGAGGCCTCTATCAGAGTCTGAGCCCTGGCTTCGCCCAACAGCCTGCAACTGCTAGTGCTGTATACCTCACACCAAACTATAAACAAGACAGGAACACAAATCCACCTATCAGCACACAGACTACCAAAAGCCAAATTAAGCTCACAGATACCCTAAAACACACCACCTGACATGGCCCTGCTCATCAGAGGGAAAAGACTCAGATCCACACACCAGAAAGCAGGCACCAAACCCTCCCACCAGGAAGCCTACTCAAGACACTGGACCAACCCCACCACAGGGGGAAGAGAGCAGAAACAAGAGGAATTACTACTAGGCAACATAGGGAAAGTAGAGAGCAAATACTATAAATTAGATAAAATGAGAAAACAGAGAAACACCTTGCAGGCAAAGGAGCAAGATAAAAACCCACAAGACCAAATAAATGAACAGGAAATAGGAAAATTTCCTGAAAAAGAATTCAGAGTAATGATAGTAAAAATGATCCAAAATCTCAAAAACAAAATAGAGACAATACAAGAAACATTTAATAAGGACCTAGAAGAACTAAAGAGTAAACAAACAGTAATGAAAAACTAACTGAAATTGCAAATACTCTAGATGGTATAAACAGCAGAATAACTGAGGGAGAAGAATGAGTAAGTTGGAATATAGAATGGTGGACATAACTGCCACAGAGCAGAAAAAAGAAAAAAGTATTAAAAAAATGGAAGATAGTCTCAGGGACCTCAGTGATAACACTAAGCACATCAACATTTGAAGCATAAGTGTCCCAGAAGAAGAAATAAAAAAGAAAGGTTCTGAGAAAATATTTGAAGAGGTTATAGTGGAAAACTTCCCCAATATGGGAAAGGAAATTATTAATCAAGTCCAACAAGTGCAGAGAGTCCCATACAGAATAAACCTGAGGAGAAACACACCGATGCACATATTAATCAAAGTAACAAAAATAAAACACAAAGAAAAAATATTAAAAGCAGAAAGAAAATAGCAACACATATATATGGGAAAACCCATAAGGATAACAGCTGGTCTTTCTGCAGAAACTCTGCAGGCCACAAGGGAGTGGCAGGAAATGTTAAGTCTTGATAGAGAAAAACCTACAGCCAAGAATATGATACCCAGCAAGAATCTCATTCAGCTTTGACAGAGAAATCAGAAGCTTTACAGACTATCAAAGTTAAGAGAATTCAGCACCACCAAAGCAGCCTTACAACAAGTGCTAAAGGTACTCCTAGGCAGGAAACACAAGAGGAGGAAAAGACCTACAAAAACAAACCCAAAACAATTAAGAAAATGGTAATAGGAAGATACATGTCAATAATTACCTTAAATGTAAGTGGATTAAATGCTCCAACCAAAAGACACAGACTGCCTGAAAGGATACAAAAATAAGACAATTATATATGCTGTCCACAAGAAACCCACTTCAGACCTAGGGACACAAGCAGACTGAAAGAAATGAGATGGAAGAAGATATTCCATGCAAATTAAATTCAAAAGAAAGCTGGAGTAGTGATACTCATATCAGGCAAATTAGACTTTAAAGTAAAGACTATTATAAGAGACAAGGAAGGACCCTACATAATGATCAAGGGATCAATCCAAAAAGAAGATAGAACAATTGTAAATATCTATGCACCCAACATAGGAACACCTCAATACATAAGGCAAATGCTAACAGCCATAAAAGGGGAAATCAACAGTAACACAATAAGAGTAAAAGACGTTAACACCCCACTTACACCAATGGACAGATCATCCAAACAGAAACTAAATAAGAAAACACAAGCTTTAAATGACACATTACACCATCTCGACTTAATTGATATTTATAGGACATTCCACCCAAAAAACTACACAATACACTTTCTTCTCAAGTGCACACAGAACATTCTCCAGGATAGATCACATCTTGGGTCACAAATCAAGCCTCAGTAAATTCAAGAAAATTGAAATCGTATCAGGCATCTTCTCTGACCACAACGCCATGAGACTAGATGTCAATTACAAGAAAAAAAATGTAAAAAATACAAACACATGGAGGCTAAACAATACATTATTAAACAGCCAAGAAATCACTGAAGAAATCAAAGCAGAAATAAAAAGGTACCTAGAAACAAATGACAATGAAAACACAACAACCCAAATCCTATGGGATGCAGCAAAAGTGATTCTAAGAGTGAATACAGACCTACCTCAAGAAACAAGAAAAATCTCAAATAAACAATCTAAACTTACACCTAAAACAATTAGAGAAAGAAGAACAAAAAAACCCCAAAATGAGAAGAAGGAAAGTAATCATAAAGATCAGATCAGAAATAAATGAAAAAGAAATGAAGGAAACAATAGCAAAGATCAATGAAACGAAAAGCTTTGTTCTTTGAGAAGATAAACAAAATTGATAAACCATTAGCCAGACTCATCAGGAAAAAAAGGGAAAAGACGCAAATCAACAGAATTAGAAATGAAAAAGGAGAAGTAACAACCAACACCGCAGAAATACAAAAAGATCATGAGAGACAACTACAAGCAAGTCTATGCCAATAAACTGGATAACCTGGAAGAAATGGAGAATTTCTTTGAAAACTACAATCTTCCAAGACTGAACCAGGGAGAAATAGAAAATCTCAACAGAACAATCACAAGTACAGAAATTGAGACTGTGATTAAAAATCTCCCAACAAACAAAAGCCCAGGGCCAGATGGCTTCAAAGACAAATTCTTCAAACATTTCGAGAAGAGCTAACATCCATCCTTTTGAAACTCTTCCAAAATAGAGCAGAAGGAGGAACACTCGCAAACTCATTCTCCAAGACCACCATCACCCTGACACCAAAACCTTGCAAAGGTGTCACAAAAAAAGAAAATTACAGGCCAATATCACTGATGAATACAGATGCAAAAATCCTCAACAAAATACTAGCAAACAGAATCCAGCAGCATATTAAAAAGATAATACATCATGATCAAGTGGGGTTTATCCCTGGAATGCAGGGAGTCTTCAATATACACAAAGCAATCAATGTGATACATCATATTAACATATTGGAGGATAAAAACCATATGATCATCTCAAAAGGTGCAGAAAAAGCTTTTGACAAAATTCAACATTCATTTATGATAAAAACTCTCCAGAAAATGGGCATAAAAGGAAATTACCTCAAGATAATAAAAGCCATATATGACAAACCAACAGCCAACATCATTCTCAATGCTGAAAAACTGAAAGCATTCCCTCTAAGAACAGGAACAAGACAAGGGTGCCCACACTCACCACTATTATTCCACATAGTTTTGGAAGTGTTAGCCATAGCAATGAGAGAAGAAAATGAAATAGAATGAGTCCAAATTGGAAAAGAAGAAGTAAAATTGTCACTCTTTGTATATGATGTGACATTAAATATAGAAAACCCTAAAGATTCTGCCACAAAACTGCTGGCACTAATCAATGAATTTAGTAAAGTAGCAGGATAACAAATTAATGCACAGAAATCTTTTGCATTACTATACACTAACAACAAAAGAGCAGAAAGAGAAATTAAGGAAACACTCCCATTTACCATTGCAGGAAAAAGAATAAAATACCTAGGAATAAGCCTGCCTAAGGGGGCAAAATCCCTGTACACAGAAAACTATAAGACAGTGATGAAAGATATCAAAGACGATAGAAAGAGATGGAAGGATATACCACGTTCTTGGATTGGAAGAATCAACATTGTGAAAATGATTATCCTACCCAAAACAATTTACAGATTCAACGCAATCCCTATCAAATTGCCAATGGCATTTTTCACAGAACTAGAACAAGAAATCTTACGATTTGTATTGAAATTCAAAAGACCCTGAATAGCCAAAGAAATCTTGAGAAGGAACGACAGAGTTTTTGGAATCAGGCTACCTGTCTTCAGACTATACTACAAGGCTACAATGATCAAGACAGTATGGCACTGGCACAAAACCAGAAATATAGATCAATGGAACAGAATAGAGAGCCCAGAGATCAACCCACGCTCATATGGGCACCTTATCTTTGACAAAGGAGGCAAGAATATACAATGGAAAAAAGACAGTCTTTTCAATAAGTGGTGCTGGGAAAATTGGACAGCTACATGTAAAACAATGAAATTAGAACACTTCCTAACACCATACACAAAAATAAACTCCAAATGGATTAAAGACCTAAATGTAAGGCCAGACACTATAAAAATTCTTAGATGAAAACATCGGCAGAATACTCTATGACATCCATCAAAGCAAGATCCTCTTTGACCCACCTCCTAGAATAATGGAAATAAAATCAAGAATAAACAAATCGGACCTAATGAAACTTAAAAGCTTTTACACAGCAAAAGAAACCATAAACAAGAGAAGAGGACAACCCTCAGAATGGGAGAAAATATTTGGCAACGAAGCAACTGACAAAGGATTAATCCCCAAAATATAGAAGCAGCTCATGCAGCTTAATACCAAAAAGGAAAATAACCCAATCCACAAATGGGCAGAAGACCTAAATAGACATTTCTCCAAAGAAGATATACAGATGGCTAACAAACACATGAAAAGATAGATGCTCAATATCACTAATCATTAGAGAAATGCAAGTCAAAGCCACAATGAAGTATCACCTCACACCCATCAGAATGGCCATCATCCAAAAATCTAGAAACAATAAATGCTGGAGAGGGTGTGGAGAAAAGGGTACCCTCCTGCACTGTTGGTGGGAATGTAAGTTGCTGCACCTACTATGGAAAATAGTATGGAGTTTTTTAAAAAAAAACTAAAAATAGACCTCAGCATATATCCAGAGAAAACTCTAATTTGAAAAGATATATGCACCCCATTGTTCATAGCAGGACTATTTACAATAGTGAAGGCATGGAAGCAACCTGAATGTCCTTCAGCAGATGAATGGATAAAGAAGATGTGGTATATATATATACAATGGTATATTATTCAGCCATAAAAAAGAAAGAAATTATGCCATTTGCAGCAACATGGATGGACCTGGAGATTATCATACTAAATGAACTAAGTCAGACAAAGACAAATAATCTATGATATCACTCATATGTGGAATCTAAAATATGATACTAATGAACTTATTTACAAAATAGAAACAGACTCACAGACATGGAAAACAAAATTACGGTTACCAAAGGGGAGAGGGTGGGGGGAGGGATGAATTAGGAGTTTGTGATTAGCAGATACAAACTACTCTATATAAAATAGATAAGCAACAAGGAACTACTGTGTAGCACAGAGAATTATATTCAATATCTTGTAATAACCTATAATGGAAAAGAATATGAAAAAGAATATATAAAAATCACTTTTGCTGTACACCAGAAACTAACATAACATTGTAAATCAACTATAGTTCGATTTTAAAAAGAAAATGTAGTATAATATATACATAAATAGAAATTTTTTCAGCCTTAAAAAAGGAAGAAATCCAGCCATTTACAACATGGATGAACCTGGAGGACATTATCCTAAGTGAAATAAGCCAGACACACAAGTACAAATACTACATAATACCACTTATATGAAGGATCTAAACGAGTCAAACTTATGGAAGCAGAGAGTGGAATGATGGTTTCCATGGTCTGGGGGAAGATGGAAATAGGGAGATGTTAGTCAAAGTGTATAAAGTTTCAGCTATACAAAATGAATGATTCCTAGAGATCTGTACAACATGGTGCCTAGAGTTAATACTGTATTGTATGCTTAAAAACTGGCTAAGTGGAAGATTTTATTTTAGGTGTTTCAAAATAATACCAACAATGATAGTGGTGATGGTAGTAGTAGTAAGTAAACAATGCAAGATGAAACTTTTGTAGGTTTTGGATATGTTTATGACACAGATTGTGGTGATGGCTTCACAGATGTATCTCCAAATTCATGAAATTGTGTACATTAAGTATAGCTATTTGTATGTCAATCATACCTTAATAAAGTGTTTAGAAAGGAATAAAAGAAAAGGGAAAAAAGAAAACTATGAGAATTTGTTCCTAGCAGACCTGTACTTCAAGAAATGCTAAAATATGTTCTTCAAACAGAAGGAAAATGACACCAGGTTGAAACAGAGGCACTCAGAATAGAATGAAGATTATTGAAAATGTCTCTGGATAGATAGAAAAGACAATTTTTTCCTTTTGCTAGTTACCTTTTTTTATGAGTCACATACTAGTTATAGCAAAAATTATAATGTTCACTTGTGGGGTTTATTATCTATTTATAAGTAATAAATATAACAATTATAACATCAATGAGGGGAGATGTCAAGTACATGAACTTATACAGTTGCAGGGTTTACACTTTTTACATTAAAGGGTATAACACTAGTGTATTACAAAATGTTTAGAATATATATTATAACCCATAGAGAAACCTTAAAATATTTAAAATAAAAAACCCAGAGGTAAATTAAGTGATGCTAGAAAATATTCAAATAGTATAAATAAAGGAAGGTAGGGAGGAACAGAGGGAAAAAACAGAGGATACATGTAGAAAAGAAATAATAAGATTGTAAGAAGATGTCCAACCATATAAATAACACCATTAAAATATTAATGAATAATACATTTGTATCCTTTTAAGCCACTAGTTTTGTGGTAATTTGTTAGAGTAGCAATAGGAAACAGATACAACTTATATCAATGAACAAATTTAAATTGGTAAAAAAAAATTTCCCACAAAGGAAAGTCCAGGTCCACATGACTTCTCTGGTGGATTATATCAAATATTTAAATATGAAATATTAACAATCCTACACAAGTATCAGAAAGTAGGGGAGGTGGGAACACTTACCAACCCATTTCATGAGGTATTACTCTGATACCACAACACAAGATTATAGAACTACAGAACAATATCCATGATGACCAGAAATGCAAAATTCCAACAAAAATTTAGTAAATTGTATCCCATAATATATAAAAAAGCATAATTAATTATGGCCAAATGGAATTTATGGCAAGAATTCAAGCTTAGCTAGTTCAAGATGGCAACATAGGAAGATCCTGAACTCTCCTCTCACTCACACACTGAGTCTATAGCTATATATGGAGCAATTTCCTCCTAAAAAGACAAAGTCTGGCTGAGTGATGACTACACATTGGGCAAAGGAAAAGAAAACCACATCAAAACAGGTAGGAGAGGCTGGGACACAATCTCACCATAAGCCCCACCCCTGGCATAGCAACCCACAACTGGGAAGGAACCCAAATCCCAGAGCTTCTCTGAAGAGCAGAGGGTTCAAACCCCATATTAGGTACCCCAACTTTTAAGATGTGCACTTGAGAGACAAGCCCCTCAAACATCTAAATTTGACAACAGGGCTCACATCCTAAGACCCACAAGACAGTAGCAATCTGAGAAACACCTCTTAAAGGACTCATGCACTCAGACTCACCTGCCCCAGGGCCCAACTCAGAGGCAGCTGATAGTGCCTAGACTTAAAGTGAAGGAGGCTCACCTGTTTATATTGAAACTTTGGCCTGAGGGGCAGGCATTTAATTTAACACACACATCTAGAAGCCTGCTGGAAATCTCTCCTGTGATGGAGACTGGTGGTCTCCCTCTATCATGTTCAAGCACCAGTATCTCCCAGAGGGAGGCTTCACATGCATCTCATGTCCCAATTTTTGGTAGCTGACACCCAGGGGATGTCTCTTCATTGCCTGGCTCTGGAGGCCATGGGAGCTATCTTTTCTGGCCCCATGAAACTGTAATAATTTGTGTGACCCAGAAAGCTCATACTCTTATTTAGCACTCCAACTTTTGTGATTATTGCCTGGCTCTGGTGGCCAGTGGGGCTTATGCTCCTGGGTCCCACTGGACTGTAACCAATGGAGAAAGAGTTCCTAAACAACTACCACCCTCAGGGCACAGCAAGACACAATAGACCCAAGAGCTTGGTCTTTCTGTGAAAAAGGTCTATTAGCTAATCATCATTACTGTGGCCTGGGGGGCAGGGTTCTAATTAAACATGCATCTAGTGGCTAACTGTAAACCTTTCCAGAGACCTTGGAGGGCAGGCACTATCTTCACACTCACCCTCTGCCATGCTCCAGGGCACCAGTGTCTCTTGGAGGGGAGCTTTACATGTGTCTGGTTCCTAGATTTTGTGGCTGATGCCCAGAGGATAACTCTTGATTGCTTGGCACTGGTGGCCAGAATGGTTTGCATTCCTGGGTCCCACAGGATTATAGCAATCAGAAGGACACTGCTCAGCAGGCTACCACCCCCAGGGCACTGCACAGACAGCAGAATGAGGCACACATACTCTCCTTGTCTTTCTGTGAAGGAGGCCACTTTACTTGTCCTAGAGCTCCAGACTGAGGATCAGGCTTCATATTTGGTCACATTTAGTGGCCTACAGAGCTGCTCTCAAGGAATGTAGATTGTGGATGCCATCTTGGCACTCTCCCTTTGCCTTATTCCAGTTCACTGATATCTCTCAGAAAGGAGCTTATCCACTCATCTGGAGTGACAATTTTTGGAATTGGTGCCCAGGAGTCACCTCTAGATTGCCTAGTTTTAGTGACCAGTGAGGCTAATGCTTGTAGCTCCTCAGGACTGTGAATATAGATAGATATAGATATGGATATAGATATAGATAGATATACTTTTAAAAACTACTGCCTGAGGGTCTATCTTCCAGTCACCCTGAATCTAGGTGATGAGATCCTCCCCTTTGGGACACTAACAGGTATTGGCACATCCTCAACTACTGGGAGCTATTACAAATATAATAGCCTGCTTGGATAAGTACAGATTGCTGAGAGATGAAAAAAGGCTGGGGCAGGAGTGAATGAAAAGTTTCATTTCTGGGCTTCCCTGGTGGTGCAGTGGTTAAGAATCCACCTGCTAATGCAGGAGACACATGTTAGATCCCTGGGCTGGGAAGATCCCACATGCCATGGAGCAACAAAGCCCATGTGCCACAGCTACTGAACCTGCACTCTAGAACCTGTGAGCCACAATTATTGAGCCCACATGCCACAACTACTGAAGCCCACATGCCTAGAGCCTGTGCTCCATAAGAGAAGCCACTGCAATTAGAAACCCTTGCACTGCAACAAAGAGTAGCCCCACTTGTCACAACTAGAGAACGCCCGTGCACAGCAATGAAGACCCAAAACAACCAAAAATAAATAAATAAATAAATAAATAAATAAATAAATAAATAATTTTTTTTAAAAAGAGAAAAGTTTCATTTCCTACATGAGGCCACACCTTCAAGACTGGGAGAGGTGGTTGTTTCATCTATTGTACAGAAACCAACTCAGAGAGTCAAGCAAAATAAAGAAATAGAAAAATATATTCCAAATAAATGCACAAGATGAAACCTCAGGAAAAAATAACTTAGAGATAAAATTTACCAGATAAAGAGTTCAAAGTAATGGTCATAAAAATTGCTCACTGAACGGGATAGAAAAATGGATGAACACAGTGAGAACTTCAACAAAGAGGTGGAAAATATAAGAAGGTACCAAATAAAAGTCACAGAACTGAAGAATACAACAACTGAAATGAAAAATACACTAGAGGGGTCCAACAGAAGAATAGATGAAGAAGAAGCATCAGTCTACTCAAAGACAAGGCAGGGGAACTCATCCAATCAGAGCAGCAAGAAAATAAAAAGAAAATTTTTGAAATGTGAAGATGGCTTAAGGGACTTACAGAACAACATCAAGCAGACTAACATTCACATTATAGGGCCCCCAGAAGGAGAAGTGAGAGAGAGGGAAAGAGGCAGAAATCTTATTTGAAGAAATAATGGAAGAAAACTTTCCTAAATTGGGGAAGGAAACAGAAATCCATACTCAGGAAGCCCATATAGTTACAAATAAGATGAACCCAAAGAGACACACATGAAGACACATTATAATTAAAATGACAAAAGTTAAAGACAAGGAGAGACTATTAAAGCAGCAAAAGAAAGACAACCTGTTACATATAAAAGAACCTCCATAAGACTATCAGCAAGTTTTTCAGCACAAACTTTGCAGGCCAGAAGGGAGTGACACAGTATATTCAAAGTGCTGAAAGAAAAAACTTGCAACCAAGAATCTTCTATCCAACAAAGTTATCATTCAGAATTGAAGAAGAGATAGAGTTTTCCAGACAAGCAAAAACTAAAGGGATTCATTACCACTAAACCAGGCTTACAAGAAATATTAAATGTACTTTTTTGAGCTAAAAATAAAGGGTGCTAACTAATAACAAAAAATCTTATGAAAGTATAAATCTCACTGGTAAAGGTAAACATAGAGTAAGGGTAGTGTATTCATCACTTATAATGCTAGGATTAATGTTAAAAGACAAAAGTAGTAAAAATAACTACAATAGTTAAGGGATACATAAGATAAAAAGATGTAAAATGTGACATCAAAAACAAAATGTGGGGAAGAGAATAAAAATGTTGAGCTTTAGAATGGAATCAAACTTAAATTATCAACTTAGATGTAATTGATAGAAAACAATGAACAAAATGGCAATAAGCACATACTTATGAATAATTACTTTAAACACAAATTGACTGAATTCTTCAATCAAAGGACAGAGTGACTGAATAGATGAAGAAAAAGACCCATCTATATGAAAGGACACAAAAAGACAAAATAAAGGGATGGAGAAAGATATTCCATGTAAATGGAAATCAAAAGAAAGCTATGATACTTTTACTTATATCAATTAAAATAGACTTTAAAACAAAGACTGTAATAAGAGACAAAGAAGGACACTACATAATGATAAAGGGATCAATCCAAAAAGAGGACACATTTGTAAACATTTATGCACCTAACATAGGAGCACCTAAATATATAAAGCAAACATTAACAGACCTAGAGAGAAATATACTGCAATACAATTATAGTATGAGATGTTAATGCCCCACTTACATCAATAAGTAAATCATCCAGATGGAAAATCAATCAGAAAACACTGGCCTTAAGTGATATTTCAGGTGTGGGGGACTTAGATATTTACAGAACATTCCACCTAAAAGTAACAGAATGCACATTCTTCTCAAGTGCACATGGAACATTTCCCAAGATAGATTATATGTTAGGCTACAAACCAAGTCTTTATACATTTAAGAATATTGAAATCACATCAAAAATCTTTTCTGATCACAATTGTATGAAGCTGGAAATTAATTACATAAAGAAAACTGGAAAATTCACAAATGTGTGGGTATTAAACCATATGCTACTGAATAACCAATGGGTCAAAGAAGAAATCAAAAGAGAAATTAAAAAAACCTGATATAAATGAAAATGGAAGTGGAGTGTACTGAAACTTATGGGATGCAGCAAAAGTAGATGTAAGAGGGAAGTTCATAGCAGTAAATGCTTACTTCAAGAAACAAGAAAAGACTCAACAAAACCTTGCACCTCAGGAAACTAGAAAAAGAAGGTCCAATGAAGCCCAAAGTTAGTAGAAGGAAGGAAATAAAGATTAAAGAAGAAATAAATGAAATAGAGACTAAAAGGATAATAGAAAAGATCAATGAAAGTAAGATCTGGTTATATGGAAAAATAAACAAAATTGAAAAAACTTTAGGTAGACTCACCAAGAAGAAAAGAGAGATGAATCAAATAAAATTAGAAATGAAAGAGGAGATGTTACAACTGATACAACAGATACATGCACCCCAAATTTATAGCAGAATTATTTATACTTGCCATGGTATGGAAGCAAGCTAAGTTTCCATCAAGAAATGAATGGATAAAGAAGTTGTGAGATACACACACATACACACACACACATGCACACACACATAATGGAATACTACTCAGCCATAAAAAATTTTGCCATTTACAATGACACGGATGGACTTGGAGGGTATTACGCTAAGTGAAATAAGTCAGAGAAAGGCAACTACTGTATAATATCACGTATGTGGAATCTAAAAAATACAACAAACTAGTGTATATAACAAAAAGGAAACAGATTCACAGATATAAAGAACAAAGTAGCAGTCACTAGTGGGGTGAGGGAAGGGGGAGGGGCAAAATAGGGATAGGGAATTAACACGTAAAAAACTACTGTATATATATATATATATATAAATAAGCTTCAAGGATATATTGTACAACACATGGAATATAGCCAATATTTTATAACTATAAATTAGTATAACCTTTAAAAATTATGAATCACTATTTTGTACACCTGAAACTTATATAATATTGTACTATCAACTGTACCTCCAAAAATGTTTGATAGAATTCACCTGTGAAGCCATCTGGACCTAGACTTTTGTTTTTTGGAGTTCTTTCATTACTGATTCAATTTCATTACTAGTAATCAGTTTATTCAGATTTTCTATTTCTTCATGAATTGGTATTGAAAGATTATATGTTTCTAGGAACTTATTTCTTCTAGGTTGTCTAATTTGTTGACATATAATTGTTCATATCATTCTCTTATCATTTGTATTTCTGTGATGTAGGTTGTAATTTCTCCTCTTTCATTTCTAATTTTATTTATTTGGGCTCTCTCTTGTTCCTGGTGAGTCTGGCTAATGTTTTGTCAATTTCATCTTTGCAAAGAACTAACTTTTAGTTTCTATTTATCTGTTCTATAATGGTTTTTCTTTTTTTGTCTCATTTATTTCTGCTCTGATCTCTATTATTTCCTTTCTTCCACTAACTTCGGGCTTTGCTTGTGCTTTTTCTAGTTTCTTTAAATATGGATTTAGATATTTTGCTTGAGATTTTTCTTTCTTGAGGTGGGCCTATGTCACTATGAACTTCCGTCATAGAACTGCTTTTGCCTTATTGCATGGATTTTGGAAAGTTGTGTTTCCATATTCATTTGTCTGAAGGTAATTTTTGATTTCCTCTTTGATTTCTTCACTGACTCATTGATTGTTTAGTAGCATGTTGTTTAGTCTCCACAAGCTTGTATTTTTTCTAGTTTTCTTCTTGCAATTGATTTCCATTTTCGTGCCATTGTGGTTGGAAAAGATGCTTGACTTGATTGCAAACTTTTTATATTTATTGAGACTTGTTTCGTGGCCTAACATGGGATCTATCCTGGAGAATGTTCCATATGCACTTGAAAAGTGTGTTCTGCTGCTTTTGGATAGTTTTCTATACATGTCTATGAAGTCTATATAGTCTAATGTGTTTTTTAAGGCCAGTGTTTCCTTATTGATTTTCTACCTGGATGACCTATCCATTGATGTAAGTGGGTTATTAACGTCCTCTACTATTATTGTATAGCTGTCTATTTCTCACTTTATTTCTGTTAATATTTGCTTTGTATATTTAAGTGCTCCTATATTAGGTGCATAAATGTTTACAAATATGTCCTCTTGTTGGATTGACCCCTTTATTATTACGCACTGTCCTTCCTTATATATATATATACATATATATATATTTTTATTTATTGGCTGCATTGGCTCTTCGTTGCTGCACACAGGCTTTCTCTAGTTGTGTGTGGGCTTATTGTGGTGACTTCTCTTGTTGTGGAGCATGGGCTCTAGGCATGCAGGCTTCAGTAGTTGTGGTGCATGAGCTCATCAGTTGTGGCTCATGGGCTCTAGAGCACAGGCTCAATAGTTATGGTGCATGGGCTTAGTGGCTCCACAGCATGTGGGATCTTCCTGGACCAGGGCTTGATCCTGTGTCCCCTGCATCGGCAGGCAGATTCTTAATGACAGCACCACCGGGGAAGCCCTCCTTCCTTATATTTTATTACATTCTTTGTTTTAAACTCTATTTTGTCTGATATAGAGTATTGCTACCCCAGCTTTCTCTTCTTTTCCATTTACATGGAATATCTTTTTTTAAAAGCTCTTTATTGGAATATAATTGCTTTATACTGCTGTGCCAATTATTGAGGTACACCAAAGTGAATCAGCTGTATTTATACATATATCCCCACCCTCCCATGACTCCCTCCCACGCTCCCTATCCTGGACCTCTAAGTCACATGGAATATCTTTTTCCAACCCTTCACTTTCAATCTATGTTGTGTCTTTAGATCCATAATGAGCCTCTTGTAGGCTGCATATAGATGCGTCTTGTGTGTGTGTGTGTGTGTGTGTGTGTGTGTTTTATACAGTCAACCACCCTATGTGTTTTGACTAGGGCATTTAGTCCATCAACATTTAAAGTGATTATTGATAGGTTATTACTTACTGTCATTTTGTTAATTCTTTTTGGGGTGTTTTTGTAGTTGTTCTCTGTTATTCTTCTGTTGGTTTTTTCCTTCTGGTTTGATGGATTCCTTTTATGTTATGTTTGGATTCTTTTCTCATTTTTTGTGTTATCCATTGTAGGTTTTTAATTTGTGGCTACCATGAGGTTCATAGATATTGACCTTTATATATACCTGCATATTTTAAGCTGACTTAAGTAACTTAAGTCAATTAAGTTCAAAATCATTCTAAAAGCACTACATTTTCACTGCCCCCCTGTCCCTACATACACTTCTTATGTTTTTTGGTATCATATTTTACACCATTTTATTTTGTGTCTATTAAACTACTTATTGTTAAGTAAATAATCAGATATTTAAATATCTCATTATATATTTGCCTTTACCAGTGAAATTTTTCTTTCATACACTTTTTTATTTCTAGTTGTGCTATCTTCTCTGCTTAACATGACCCTTTAACTTTTTTTTGTAAGGCCAGTTTAGTGGCAATGAACTCCTTTAGTTTCTGCTTGTCTGGGAAACCATCTATCCTTCAATTCTGAATGATAATTTTCCTGGATAGAGTATTCTAGGTTGGAAGTTTTTTTGCTTTCATCACTCTACATCCTGCTACCCCTTATGAACTGTAAAGTTTCTGTTGAGAAATCAGCTGATAATCTTCGAGTTTCCCTTGTCTGTGATTACTTGTTTTTCTCTTGCTGCCTTTAAGATTTTCCCTTTAACTTTTCCCATTTTAATTATAACCTGTCTTGTGGTGAATCTCTTTGGGTTCATCTTTTTTGGGACTCTCTGTGTTTCCTGTACCTGGATGTCTGTTTCTCTCCCCAGGTTAAGGAAGTTTTCAGCCATTATTTCCTCAAATAGGTTTTCTGTCCCTTTCTCTCTTCTCCTTCTAGGACCCCTACAATGCACATTTTGGTATGCCTGATGTTGACTAAGAGGTTCCTTAAACATCTTATTTAAAAAAATTCTTCTTTTTGCTATTCTGATTGTGTGAATTCCACTATTCTACCTTCCAGATCACTACTTCATTCTTCTGCATCACCTAACCTGCTATTTAATCCATACAATCTATTTTTATATCAGTTATTGTATTCTTCATTTCTTTCTCTTTTTTAAAAATTTAATTAATTTATTTTATTGGCTGTGTTGGGTCTTTTTTTGCTGTGCACAGGCTTTCTTTAGTTGCGGTGAGTGGGGGCTACTCTTCATTGTGGTGCGCAGGCTCCTTAATGCCGTGGCTTCTCTTGTGGTGGAGCACAGGCTCTAGGCATGTGGGCTTCAGTAGTTGCACCACATGGGCTCAATAGTTGTGGCTCACAGGCTTAGTTGCTCCGTGGCATATGGGATCTTCCTGGAGCAGGGATCAAACCCGTGTCCCCTGCATTGGCAGGGGGATTCATAACAACTGTGCCACCAAGGAAGCCCTGTGTTCTTCATTTCTAATTGGTTTCTTCTATATTTTCTAAGGCTTTGTTGCATTTCTTTTTTATTTAATTGGAATATAATTGCTTTACACTCGTACCAGTTTTTGAGGTACACCAGAGTCAATCAGCTGTATTTATACACATATCCCCATATTCCCTCCCTCCCTCGACTCCCCCCAACCCTGCCCATCCTGACCCTCTAAGGCATCACCCATCACCGACTTGATCTCCTTTTGTTATACAGCAACTTCCCACTAGCTCTCTATTTTACAGTTGGTAGTATATATATGTCTTTGCTAACCTCTCACTTCGTCCCAGATTCCACTTCACCCCCCACCCCCGCAACCTCCTGTCCTCCAGTCCATTCTCTGCATCTGCATCCTTATTCTTGTCTTGTCACTGGGTTACTCACTACCATTTTTTATTTTTTTAGTTTTTTAGATTCTGAATATATGAGTTAGCATACAATATTTGTTTTTCTCTTTCTGGCGTACTTCACTCTGTATGACAGACTCTAGGTCTATCCACCTCATTACATATAGCTCCATCTCATTCATTTTTATAGCTGAGTAATATTCCATTGTATATATATGCCACATCTTCTTTATCCATTCATTTGTTGATGGGCATTTAGGTTGCTTCCATGTCCTGGCTATTGTAAAGAGTGCTGCAATAAACATTATGGTACATGTTTCTTTTTGGATTATGATTTTCTCTGGGTATATGCCCAGGAGTGGGATTACTGGATCATATGGTAGTTCTATTTGTAGTTTTTTAAGGAACCTCTGAACTGTTTTCGATAGTGGCTGTACCAACTTACATTCCCACCAACAGTGCAGGAGTTACCTTTTCTTCACACCCTCTCCAACATTTGTTGTTTCCAGATATTTTGATGATGGCCATTCTGTCCAGTGTGAGGTGATACCTCATTGTGGCTTTGACTTGCATTTCTCTGATGATTAGTGATGTTTAGAATTTTATCATGTGTTTCTTGGCCATCTGTATGTCTTCTTTGGAGAAATGACTATTGAGGTCTTTCGCCCATTTGTGGATTGCGTTATTTGCTTGTTTGGTATTAAGCTGCATGAGCTGCTTGTATATTTTGGAGATTAATCCTTTGTCCGTTGCTTCATTGGCAAGTATTTTTTTCCCATTCTGAGTGTTGCCTTCTTGTCTTGTTTATGGTTTCTTTTGTTATGCAAAATCTTGTAAGTTTCATTAGGTCCGATTGGTTTATTCTTGATTTTATTTCCATTATTCTTGGAGATGGTTCACAAAGGATCTTGCTTTGATGTATGTCATAGAGTATTCTGCCTATGTTTTCCTCTAGGAGTTTTATAGTGTCTGGCCTTACAGTTAGGTCTTTAATCCATTTGGAATTTATTTTTGTGTATGGTGTTAGAAAGTGTTCTAATTTCATTCTTCTACATGTTGCTGTCTGATTTTCCCAACACCACTTATTGAAGAGGCTATCTTTTTTCCATTGTATATTCTTGCCTCCTTTGTCAAAGATAAGGTGCCCATATGTGCTTGGGCTTACCTCTGGGTTCTCTATTCTGTTTCATTGATCTTCCTTTCTATTTTTGTGCCAGTACCATACTGTCTTGATCACTGCGGCCTTGTAGTATAGTTTGAAGTCAGGAAGCCTAATTCCATGAACTCCATCTTTCCTTCTCATGGTTGCTTTGGCTATTCGGGGTTTTTTGCACTTCCATACAAATAGAAAGATTTCTTGTTCTACTTCTGTTAAAAATGCCATTGGTAATTTGATCCTTTTTCATTTCTAATTCTGTTGATGTGCGTCTTCTCCCTTTTGTTCCTGATGAGTCTGGCTAATGGTTTATCATTTTTATCTTCTCAAAGAACCAGCTTTTTGTTTCATTGATCTTTGCTATTGTTTCCTTCATTTCTTTTTTGTTTATTTCTGCTCTGATCTTTATGATTTCTTTCCTTCTGCTCACTTTGGGGTTTCTTTGTTCTTCTTTCTCTAATTGTTTTAGGTGTAAGGTTAGGTTGTTTATTTGATATTTTTCTTGTTTCTTAAGGTAGGACTGTATTGCTATAAACTTCCCTCTTAAAACTGCTTTTGCTGCGTCCCATAGGTTTTGGATTGTTGTGTTTTCATTGTCATTTGTTTCTAGATATTTTTTGATATCCTCTTTGATTTCTTTAATGATTTCTTGGTTGTTTAATCATGTATTGTTTAGCCTCCATGTGTTTGTATTTTTGGCAGTTTTTTTTTTCCTGTAATTGATATCTAGTCTCATGGTGTTGTGCTCAGAGAAGATGCTTGATATGATTTCAATTTTCTTGAATTTACTGAGGCTTGATTTGTGAACCAAGATGTAATCTATCCTGGAAAATGTTCCATGTGCACTTGAGAAGAAAGTGTATTCTGTCATTTTTAGGTGGAATGGCCTATAAATATCAATTAAGTCGAGATGGCCTAATGTGTCATTTAAAGCTTGTGTGTCCTTATTTATTTTCTGTTTGGATGATCTGTGCATTGATGTAAGTGGGGTGTTCAAGTCTCCCACTATTATTGTGTTACTGTCGATGTCCCCTTTTATGGCTGTTAGCATTTGCCTTATGTATTGAGGTGCTCCTATATTGGGGGCATAGATATTTACCATTGTGATATGTTCTTCTTGAATGGATCCCTTGGTCATTATGTAGTGTCCTTCCTTGTCTCTTTTAATAGCCTTTAAAGACTAATTTGTCTGTTAGAATATTGCTACTCCAGCTTTCTTCTGACTTCCATTTGCATGGAATATCTTTTTCCATCCCTTTATTTCAGTCTATATGTATCCCTTGGTCTAAAGTGGGTTTCTTGTAGGCAGCATATAGAAGGGTCTTGTTTTTGTATCCATTCAGCCAGTCTGTGTCTTTTGGTTGGAGCATTTAATCCATTTACATTTAAGGTGATTATTGACATGTGTGTTCCAATTACCATTTTCCTAATTGTTTTGGGTTTGTATTTGAAGGTGTTTTCCTTTTCTTGTGTTTCCTCCTTAGAGAAGTTCCTTTAGCACTTGTTGTAAGGCTGGTTGTTGGTGCTGAATTCTCTTAACTTTTGCTTGTCTGGAAAGCTTTTGATTTCTCCCTCAAATCTGAATGAGATTCTTGCTGGGTAGAGTATTCTTGGCTGTAGGTTTCTCTCTTTCAGGACTTTCAGTATATCCTGCCATTCCCTTCTGGCCTGCAGAGTTTCTGTAGAAAGGTCAGCTGTTATCCTTATGGGTTTTCCCTTATATGGTATTTGTTGCTTTTCTCTTGCTGCTTTTAATATTTTTTCTTTGTGTTTAATTGTCATTAGTTTGATTAATATGTGCCTTGGTGTATTTCTCCTTGGGTTTATTCTGTATGGGACTCTCTGTGCTTCTTGGACTTGGTTAATTATTTCCTTTCCCATGTTGGGGAAGTTTTCCACTATAACCTCTTGAAATATTTTCTCAGACCTTTTCTTCTTTTCTTCTTCTTCTGGGATGCCTATGATTCAAATGTTGGTGCACTTAATGTTATCACCAAGGTCTCTGAGACTGTCTTCTATTCTTTTTATTCTTTTTTCTTTTTCCTGCTCTGTGGCAGTTATTTCCCCCATTCTATCTTCCAACTCACTTATTCGTTCTTCTGCCTCAGTTATTCTCCTGGTTATACCATCGAGAGTATTTCTAATTTCAGTTATTTTGTTGTCCATTGCTTTTTCTTTGTTTTTTAGTTCTTCTGAGTCCTTATTAACTGTTTCTTTTATTTTCTGTATTTTTTATTGAGATTTTGTATCATTTTTACTCTCATTACTCTGAATTCTTTTTCAGGCATTTTTCCTATTTCCTCTTCATTTATTTGGTCTTGTGGGTTTTTTTTCCTGCTCCTTTGCCTACTTGGTGTTTCTTTTTTTTCTCATGGTAGTCCAAACTTCAGTGGTTGCTTGTCCTGGCAATAAAGATTTTTAAAGTAGACTGTCCAAGCCCCAGACTTATGGCAGAGTATTGAGTCAAACATATACTAAGTCAAGGAAACACATGCATGTATAAGAAAGACAAATACTGAATCCATTCGGACATAAGGCACTAGAAAGACCTGATGGAAGAACCGCAGTATGCTATCAGACATTCAAAGAGAAAATCAGCAGAAATTCAAAACTAAAACTGAACAAAACAGAAACAAAAGCAAAAACAAACAAACAAACAAATAACACCACACAAATGCAAATCCAGGGAGATATTGAAAGCTAGGATCAAGTATAATAAAGAGCTAGAGTACCACCAGATAGACTGAAGATTCTCAGAATGAAATTAGACAATTATACTAAGAACTAAGATAAAGACAAAGACCTGATAATAAATACCAAGGCGGTGTGTCATCTGGAGAATAAAGCAAGGGGACTAAGCAGATCAATAATGTTGCTTATAAGTATATTAAGATAAAATAAACTAAAAAAGGATAGAAGACAGAGCAATAGAAGAGCATAGTGTGACTGGAAATATGAAAAGAAAAAGAAAGAAGTAGAAATGTATAAAAGATAGAGATGAAAAGAAGGTAGGAGAGATATATAATCAGCACTACAAAATCTTAGCTAGAAATAGAAATATATAAAAAGGCTAAAAATAAAAATAGAATAAAAAATAGAATAAAAAATGTGTTATAAAACTGTAGATCCCTTTGGACTAAGATCATAATTAAAAAAAGAAAGAAAAAAAAAAACAACTTGAACTGACCCCAGAATGGACCAGTTCAATATAATTAATACTAATATTTCTGTTTCCTTGGTGTCTCAGCTGTAAGTGTCCTTCTACCCGCCTTGGGTTTTTGGTATTATTCTGTGACCAGCAGAGCTTCCTTTATTGTTTGTCTGTAAGTGCTGGTGTGTGGGGAGAGAGAGGGTACAATAGTGGCTCCTTCCCCTGGGAGTGAGTAAGCAGTGGTGCCCTCTGGGTCATGGCAATTCAGTTGTGCATGGAGGTGCCTGTTGCAGAGGCATGCCAGTGGCTCAGGTGTAAACAGAATGTCTCAGATTTGGGCCTCTCTGCAGGTTTTTGGCTCTCAGCTGCAGGCACTCTAAGCCAGCCCTGCCCAGGGGCCTTTGTTATCCCTGAGTGCCTTAGCTTGGCTGACAGTGGTCCTTCCTCTGCCTGTCACAGTTGCCGAGAGAGAGAGACTATGCCTGTGCCTCCTCCCCGCCCCCACCCATGAGCCAGGAGCATACAGCTGCCACCATGGCCCTGCAGCTCTCCGGGGCAGTCACTCTTCTCTGTGGACCTCTTCCCTCCTGTCCTCTCGGTCTGTCTTCCCACTGGCAGCAATGTTTCTCACCCTGAACCAGTTCTCCGGTTCCCATGCTCCCACTCCCAGACTCCCTGTTCAGCTGTGAATTGACGTCTCAGTCTGGGAACACTGAGCTGTGGTAAGGACCCCCTGTGTGTTTCTCACTCCCTCCCATCTGCTGCAGCTCAGCTGCTTCACCCTCTTTGAACCATCATAAATGCCTCCCTACCAGTTTTGTCGGGATCCTTGCAGTCCTTTCTGGTGTCCAAGGTCATCTGCTGGTGTTCAGTTGGTTCTCTGTGGGAATTATTGCATCTTTTGGTGCATTCCTCATGCATCTGTGGAGAGGGATGCATTTCATGTCCCTCTACTTTGCCGCCATCTTTCTCTCTTGTTGCATTTCTCACTGAGTTCCTCCTTTCTTTTCGCAAGTTTGGTGAGCATACTTATAATCATTTCTTTGGACTCTATATCAATTAAGTTACTTACCACCATTTTCATTGGTTTTTCTCCTGGGGTTTTATTCTTTTCTTTCATTTGAAACATATTCTTCTGTCTCCTCATTTAGTTTGATTTTTGGTTTTTGCTTCTATGAATTATGAGAAACATCGAACTCCCCTGGTTTTGAAGAAGTGGACTTGTGTTTGAGTAGCCCCTGCATAGATTGCTTATGTCTGGTGGCTTTGGCAAGTCAGCTGCAGCTGGAGCAGCCCTGGCTGGGGGCAGTCCCTAGGGAGCACTGAGCCAGAGGTCACCTTGGCTGGATAGCTGGGGCTGGAGCTGGAGCCATTGTGGGCTGGGAGTAGTTCAAGGGGACTCAACAATGGCACTTGCCAGTGCCTCTGAGCTCAGAGAGGGCTCCAGCAGTTCCCTGCTTGTTTGACAGAAGTTTTAAAATTAGTAAATGGATTTTTCCTGTATAATCTAGGTTCCAGATAAACTTCTGGGTTTTGTGTGTGTGTGTGTGTGTGTGTGTCCAAACACAGGTGTGTGCTCAAGGCCCTCAGCTTTATCCCTCCCTACTTTAGTTCATCATGAAGTGGGTAGGGTTCTCATGGATATCATATCTCTGTCTTTCCTACACTTTCCTCTGTGCTCCTTCTATGTGAAATGCTATTTAAGCAGCCCTCGGGGCTTCTTCAGGAGAAATTGTTCTATATGTAGGTGTAGATTTTGTGTTTCGTGAAAGGAGGTGAGCTCAGAGGCTTCCTATGCTGCCATCTCACTCTCCCCCCATTTCCTTTAGTTCTTTGAACAAAATTTCTTTGAACTAATGGTTGCTTTGAAGTCTTTGATGTTAAATATGACATCTGGTCCTACTCATGGGCAATTTTTGTTATCTATTTTATTTCCTGTTTATGGCTCACATGGTCTTGTTTCTTTGGATGTCTCATAATTTCTTATCAAAAACTAGACATTTTGGGACTTCCCTGGTGGTGCAGTTGTTAAGAATCCACCTGCCAATGCAGGGGACATGGGTTCGAGTCCTGGTCCAGGAATATCCCACATGCCACGGACCTACTAAGCCTGTGTGCCACAACCACTGAGCCTGTGCTCTAGAGCCCATGAGCCACAACCACTGAGCCCATGCACTGCAGCTACTGAAGCCTGCGTGCCTAGAGCCCATGCTCCACAACAAGAGAAGCCACTGCACTGAGAAGCCTACGCACCACAACAAAGAGTAGCCCCAGCTTTCCATAACTAGAAAAAGCCTGTGTGCAGCAACGAAGGCCCAATGCAGCCAAAAATAAATAAATAAAATAATAAATAAATCTTTAAAAAAAAAGCTAGGCATTTTAAGTAATATGTCAATAATTGTATCCTAACATGTAACCCTCTCCAATACTTGTTCTTATTGTTGTTTTCTTGGTTTTTGCTGTCATTGTTGTTTGTTTTTTGACTGGACTTTTTGGAAGGAGTCTATTTCATTGTAGTGTGAAGATTTTGATGTTGCTTTTCAGAAGGTAAAGTTTCAAGTATATGCATAGTTACCTTGGGATCACAGAGATTTTGGTAGTGCTCTCCTTGACTCTCTTTCTCTGACCTCTCTTTTAAACTGCTTTATATATTATTATACATCACCTATTAGGCTTCACTAATTCTCAGATGACTGCCATAATGTTTTCAACAATGTTGTGAGGAATAAATTGCTCATTAGTCTAATCCAATTAAATTCATGAAGTGATAGTTTTTGAAGTCTCTCTTTGGGGTTTGTTCTACTTCAAGGAGGTCTCTTCTTAGCTGTATCTTTCCCTGGTTCTCTCTGGTGAACTAGCTGGCCTGTGGTATATCCCCTTGCTCTTAATTGAGAGAAACTAATGATTTCAAGAATGTCCTTAGACTTGAACTTCCCACATTCTGTTTCAGATAGTCACTTGTTTTGGATAGAGATTTTGTGCTTATTTTCTTGTGGACTACCCCTACCCCTGAGAAAACTCTCTGAAAAACTACTATGGGTACTGCGTAGATGGCAGTCTGTTGACTTATAGGTTTATTATTTCCCTATATGAAACCTCTGACCTATAAGAAAGCTGGGACAAGGGGGAAAAGTCAGGATTCCAGTATTCTAGGTCTGCCACACCTGGAGTAGAATCTCCATCCTATCAATTGTGACTGGGTGAAGGAAAGGAGCCCTCAAACTCTTGGTTGCACTCACCAGGAATTTAGTCTTTTCAACTTGGAATTGTAGGGTACAAAAAATGCTGGCAGCCTGCCACTCAAGGTTTCACATCATAAGCCTTGACTGGGAGCTAGACACAGACCTTAATGAGTCACAAAAAATTTACTTAAAATGGATCATAGAGCTAAATGTAACATGCAAATCTATAAAACTTCTAGAAGATAACATAGGAGAAAATCTAAATGATCTTGGGTTTGACAATGACTTAAATTTTATTTATTTTATTTTTTTAATTTTTATTTTATTTTATTTATGGCTGTGTTGGGTCTTCATTGCTGAGTGCAGACTTTCTCTGGTTGTAGCAAGAGGGGGCTACTTTTCATTGCAGTGCACGGGGTTCTTATTGCAGTGGCTTGTCTTGTTGCAGAGCATGGGCTCTAGGCACTTGGGCTCAGTAGTTGCAGCATGTTGTCACTAGAGTGTGTGGGCTCATTAGTTCCAGTTCATGGGCTCTAGGGTGTGAAGGCTTCAGTACTTGTGGCATGTGGGCTCAGTAGTTGTGGCTCACAGGCTTCCCAGACCAGGGATTGAACCCATGTTCCCTGCATTGGCAGGTGGATTTTTAACCACAGTACCACCAGGGAAGTCACACAATTACTTTTTTAGATACAACATCAAAGGCATGATTCATCAAAGAAAAAAGTGATAAATTGGACTTCATTAAAATGAAAATTTTCTGCTCTGCAGAAGATGCTGTCAAGAGAATGAGAAGATGAGACATAGACTAGGAGAAAATATTTGCAAAAGATATACTTGATAAAGAACTTTCTTCAAAATACACAAGAAACTCTTAAAAGTTCAATAATAAGAAAATAAACAACCTGATTTTCAAACGGCAAAAATCTGAACAGATATCTCACCATAGAAGATATACATATAGAAAATAATTTTATAAAAAGATGCTCAACACCATATGTCATTAAGGAATTGCAAATTAAAACAATAACAAAAAGAATAAATTACCTAGGAATAAACCTAAGGAGGTAAAAGACCTGTACTCAGAAAACTATAAGACACTAATGAAAGAAATCAAAGACGACACAAACAGATGGAGAGATATACTGTGTTCCTGGATTGGAAGAATCAATATTATGAAAATGACTATACTACCCAAAGCAATTTACAGATTCAATGCAATCCCTATCAAATTGCCAATGGCATTTTTCACAGAACTAGAACAAGAAATTTTATGATTTGTATGGAAACACAAAAGCACAAAACCCTGAACAGCCAAAGCAATCTTGAGAAGGAAAGACAGAGTTGGTAGAATCAGGCTTCCTGACTTCAAACTGTAATACAAGGCTACAGTGATCAAAACAGTATGGTACTGGCACAAAAACAGAAATATAGATCAATGGAACAGGATAGAAAGCCCAGAGATAAACTATGGTCAACTAATCTATGACAAAGGAGGCAAGGATATACAATGGAGAAAAGACAGCCTCTTCAATAAGTGGTATTGGGAAAACTGGACAGCTACATGTAAAAGAATGAGATTAGAACAATCCTTAACACCATACACAAAAATAAACTCAAAATGGATTAAAGACCTAAATGTTAAGGCCAGACACTATAAAACTCCGAGAGGAAAACATAGGAAGAACACTCTTTGACATAAATCACAGCAAGATCTTTTTTGATCCACCCCCTTGAGTAATGGAAATAAAAACAAAAATAAATCCGTGGGACCTAATGAAACTTCAAAGCTTCTGTGCAGCAAAGGAAACTATAAGCAAGACAAAAAGACAACCCTCAGAATGGGAGAAAATATTTGCAAATGAATCAACAGACAAAGGATTAATCTCCAAAATATATAAACAGTTCATGCAGCTCAATATCAAAAAAACAAACAACCCAATCCAAAAATGGGCAGAATACCTAAATAGTCATTTCTCCAAAGAAGACATACAGATGGCCAAGAGGCACATGAAAAACTGCTCAACATCACTAATTGTTAGAGAAATGCAAATCAAAATGACAATGAGGTATCACCTCACACTGGTTAGAATGGGCATCATCAGAAAATCTAGAAACAGTAAATGCTGGAGAGGGTGTGGAGAAAAGGGAACGTTCTTGCACTGTTGGTGGGAATGTAAATTGATACAGCCACTATGGAGAACAGTATGGAGGTTCCTTGAAAAACTAAAAATAGAGTTACCGTATGACCCAGCAATCCCACTACTGGGCATATACCCAGAGAACACCATAATTCAAAAAGACACATGCACTCCAATGTTCTTGGAGTGCTATTTACAATAGCCAGGACATGGAAGCAACCTAAATGTCCATCAACAGATGAATGGATAAAAAAGATGTGGTACATATATACAATGGAATATTACTCAGCTGTAAAAAGCAATGAACCTGGGACATTTGTAGAGACACGGATGGACCTAGAGACTGTCATACAGAGTGAAGTGAGTCAGAAAGAGAAAAACAAATATCATACATTAACACATATATGCGGAATATAGAAAAATGGTACAAATCAACTGGTTTGCAAGGCAGAAATAGAGACCCAGATGTAGAGAACAAACATATGGACACCAAGTGGGGAAAGCGGGGAGGGTTGGGGGTAATGAGTTGGGAGATTGGGATTGCCATATATACATTACTAATAAAAAAATACCAAATTGTACACTCCAAATATATGCAGTTTATTGTCTGTTAACTGTATCTCAATAAAAGTTCTTTAAAAAAGTTAAAACAGTAATATCACTACACACCTGTTAGAATGGCTAAAATCCTAAATACTGACTATGTCAGATGCTGTCAAGGATGTAGACCAAGAGGAACTCTCTTTCATTGCTGATAGGAATGCAAAATGGTACAATTATTTTGGAAAACAATTTGGCAGTTTCTTACAAAACTAGACATAGATTTACCACACCATCCAGCAATCACACTGCTACATATTTATCCCAATGAATGAAAACTTATGACTGCGCAAAAACCTACACATGAATGTTTATATCAGCTTTATTAATAATGGCCCAAAATTGGAAGCAACCAAGATGTTACTTAATAGATGAATGGATAAACTGGTTCATCCATAAAATGAAACATTATTTAGAGATAAAAAGAAAGCTATCAAGCCATGAAGAGACATGGAGAAAATTTAAATTCATATTTCTAAGTGAAAGAAACTAGTCTGTTAGTTTTTTTATGAATTAAGATATAGTTTATCTTGGTGAATATTGCATGTACAGTTGCAAGTAATATGAATTTTACTGTTGTTGGGAATAGTGTTCTACAGGTGTCAGTTAAGACAAGTTGATTCTAGCGTTGTTTATATCTACACTTATTAACTTTCTAGCTAACTGTTCTATTAATTCTTTTTTTATTTAGGTTTAATCAACAAATAACATTAGTTTCAGGTGTACACTGTAATGATTCAATATTTGTGTACACTGTGAAATGATCACCACAATAAGTCTAGATTCCCTCTGTCACCATAGAGAGTTACAAAATATTCAGTACAAGATTATTGACTATTGTCACCATACTGTATATTACATTCCAAAGCCTTATTTATTTTATGACTGGAAATTTGTACTTCTTGACTCCCTTTACCCATTTTTCCCACCTTCCAAACCCCTCCCTTCTGGCAACAACCAATCTGTTCTCTGTACCTATGAGGGGTTTTTGGTTTGATTTGTTTGTTCAATTTGTTTTGTTTTTTAGGTTCCAAACGTGAGTGAAATCATGAGGTATATGGTATTTGTCTTTCTCTGTCTGACTTATCTCACTTAACATAATACCCACAAGGTCCACCCATGTTGCATATGGCAAGATTTCATTCTTTTTTATGGCTGAGTTGTATTCCATTGTGTGTGTGTGTGTGTGCGCGCATGTGTATAGTCTATTCAAATTCTCTGCCCATTTTTTAAATTGAATTGGTTTTTGTTTTTCAGTTGTATGAGTTATTTATATATTTTGGACATTAAGCCCTTGTAGATATATCAATTGTAAGTATCTTCTCCCTATATTTAGTAGGTTGCCATTTCATTTCTTTGATGGTTTCCTTCACTGTGCAGAAGCTTTATAGTTTGTTTATTTTTGGTTTTGCTTCCGTTGCCTGGGGAGACATCAAAAAAAATTGCTATGATTTATGTCAAAGTGTTCTGCCTATGTTTTCCCCTAGAAGTTTTATGGTTTTTGATCTTACAGTTAGGTCTTTAAACTATTTTGAGTTTATTTTTGTATATGGTGTTAGAGAATGTTCTTATTTCATTCTTTAATGTGTAGCTGTCCAGTTTTCCCAGCACCAATTGCTGAAGAGACTGTCTTTTCTCCATTGTATATTCCTGCCTCCTTTGTCATAGATTAATTGATCATAAGAGCATGTATTTATTTCTGGGCTTTCTATCCTGTTCCATTGATCTATATGTCTGCTTTTGTGCTAACAGCATACTGTTTTGATTACTATAGCTTTGTAGTATAGTTGAGATCAGGGAGTGTGATGCCTCTCTGTTAATTCTTAAGGGTGAAGTATTGAGGTCTCCAAATATAATTATGAATTTGTCTCTCCTTGCAGTTCTCTCAGTTCTTGCTTCAGGTATTGTTATGTCTTGTTGGTAAATTGCCATCTTTATAATTATGTAATGTCCCTCTTTATTCTAGGAATATTTCTTCTTCCAAAGTCTACTTTTTAATATTAATATAGCCATTCCAACTTTCTTTTGATTAGTTTTTGCATAATACAATATTAACTATGTATTTTTGTTTGAAATGAGTTTCTGGTAAAGAGCATAAAGTTGGATCTCATTTTAATAACAATATTTTATGGGACTATACAAGCTTTCCTATTTGTTTTCTTGAGTTGCTTTTGTTATTACATTTTCCTAGGAATTCATCAATTTCCTCTAAATTTTCAACCCTATTGACATAAATTGTTAATACTCTTCCTTACTCTTCTTAATCTTTTTTTCTTGTTATTTTTTCCCTTTCTTTTATATTATTTCCTTGTACCTTTTCATCTTGATGAATCTCCCAAATGTTTGTCTATTTCATTATTTTTGTAGAAGAAACAAATATGGGGTTTTATTGACTCTTATTGTGTCTTTGTTTTCAATTTTATGAATTTATGCTTTTGCCTTTAATACCTTTTTCCTTGTACTTCCCCCCTTCCATTATTCCTACTATATTCTTAGGTTGGATACCTAGCTGATTATAATTTTCACCCCCTTGTCTAATATAAGTATTTAAGGCTATGAACTTCCCTCAAAACAGGGACTTCCTAGGTGGCACAGTGGTTAAGAATCCACCTGCCAATGCAGGGGACATGGGTTCGATCCCTGCTGCAGGAAGATCCCACATGCCGTGGAGCAACTAAGCCCATGTGCCACAACTATTGAGTGTGTGTGCCACAACTACTGAAGTCCACATGCCTAGAGCCCATGCTCCACAACAAGAGAAGCCACTGCAATGAGGAGCCTGCCCACCACAATGAAGAGTAGCCCCTGCTCACCACAACCAGAGAAAGCCCATGTGCAGCAATGAAGACCCAACACAGCCAATAAATAAATAAGTAAATAAATAAATATTTTAAAAAACATACTTTCATCATGTCTCATAGGTTTTTATATGTAGTATTTTCATTATGCTTAAACTTTAAGTATTTTAAGATGCCGCTCCTGATTTCTTCTTTAATCCATATATTTAGAAGTGTATTTTAAATTAAAAAATATATGTAGATGTTTTATTTACCTTCTTTATTACTATATAACCTAATTGCCGCATGGTAAGACAATATGGATGCTATGATACAAATTCTTTACATTAGTAAATAACTTTTTAATGGAGAATCAATTCTTATTTGAATTTTATTTTTTTAATAAACTCATTTTAGAACAATTCTTGATTTACAGAAAATTGCAAAGATGGTACAGAAATTTTTCCTATAGTCACACCTAGTTCCCCCTGTGTTTAACATCTTTCATTGTTATGGTACATATTTTAGAATTAGTGAACTAAATTTGATACATTATTATTAACGAAAGCCCACACTTCACGCAGACTTACTTAGTTTTTACCTAATACCCTTTTTTTCTGTTCCAGGATCCCATCTAGAATACTGCATTACATTTAGTGATCATGTCTTCTTAGTCTCTTCTTGGTTGTGACACTTCTGTACATTTTCTTATTTTTGATGGCCTTGATATTTTGGGAAAGTATCATTCAGGTATTTTGTAGAATGCCCCTCAATTGGTATTTGTCTATTTTTTTCTTCACGATAAGACAATAGGCTGTATAATTGTTTTTTGGCTTCCAGTTGGATTGGCCAATGGAGAACCCGAGTAGGAAATCAGAGGGAGATGAGGTTTTGTTTTATGTTTCCATGGTTCTCTTTATGTGAGGAACTTGGGCTGACTGTATTCCTCAAATACGGTGCACAATTCCACTAAGTGTGTCTCTGTCTACAGTTCTCAAGTTCTTGTAGCCACTACCTCTCCTGTCATTTCTGGGGTTAAAAATAATTGCATCTTCACTCTTCTTAAAGTCTTCCTTCCTAAACTCTGCTTAAACTCTTCTTTCACTGTTCCTAAACTCTTTTATTATCCCTCATGATTTCCCAATCCCTCACACACATCTTTGGAAACAGCCCCTTTATTAAAACTTTCTTGAATCATTCTAATGAAACTGTGCCATTTATCCCACTGGAACCCTCTCTAGTATATTATGAATCAAATTTAGCTTCTCCTGACATTGAGGCCGAACTAAGTTTTTTAAAATTTATTTTTTATTGAATTATAGTTGAATTACAATGTTCTGTTAATTACTGCTGTACAGCAAAGTGACTCAGTTATACATATATGCATTCTTTTTCATATTCTTTTCCATTATGGTTTATCACAGGATGTTGAATATATTTCCCTGTGCTATGCAGTAGGACCTTGTTATTTATCCTATATATATATATATATATATACATATAATCAGTTTGCATCTGCTAATCCAAAACTCCCAATCCAACCTTCTCCCACCCATTTCCCTTTGGGCAACCACCAGTCTATTCTCTATGTCCCTGATTCTGTTTCTGTTTCATAGATAGGTTCATTTATGTCATATTTTAGATGTCACATATAAGTGATATCATATGGTACTTGTCTTTTTCTTATTTCACTTAGTATGATAATCTTTAGTTGCATCCATGTTGCTGCAAATAGCATTATATCATTCTTTTTTATGGCTGAGCAGTATTCCATTGTATATATGTACCACATCCTCTTTATCCACTCACCTATCGATGGGCATTTTGATTGTTTCCATGTCTTGGCTACTGTGACTAGTGCTGCTATGAATTTTGGTTTTGTCTGGATATATGCCCAGGAGTGGGATTTCTGGATCATATGGTAATTCTGATTTTAGTTTTCTGAGGAACCTTCATACTATTTTCCATAGTGGCTGCACCAACTTACAATCCCACCAACATGGTAGGAGTATTCCCTTTCCTCCACATGCTCTCAGCACTTTTTATTTGTAGACATTTAAATTATGTCCATTCTGATCAGCATGAGGTGATACCTCACTGTAGTTTTGATTTACATTTCTCTAATAATTAATGATATTGAGCATCTTTTCATGTGCCTATTGGCCTTCTGTATTTCTTATTTGGAAAAATGTCTCTTTAGGTCTTCTGCCCATTTTCTGATTGGGTTGTTTGTGTTTTGGTGTTGAGTTGTATGAGCTATTTGTATATTTTGGAAGTTAAACCCTTATCAGTTGGATTATTTGCAAATATTTTCTCCCATTCTGTAGGTTGTCTTTTCATTTTGTTTATGGTTTCCTTTGCTGTGCTTGTAAGTTTGATTAGGTCCCATTTGCTTATTTGTGTTTTCACTTCTATTGTCTTGGGAGACTGACTTAAAACATTGGTACAATTTATGTCAGAGAATGTTTTGCCTATGTTCTCTTCTAGGAGTTTTACAGTGTCATGTCTTATGTTTATTGAGTTTATTTTTGTGTATGGTGAGAGGGTATGTTCTAATTTCATTGATTTACATGTGGTTGTCCAACTTTCCCAATACCACTTGCTGAAGAGACTATCTTTTCCCACTGTATATTTTTGCCTCCTTTGTCAAAGATTATTTAACCATAGGTGTGTAGCTTTATTTCTGTGCTCTCTATTCTGTTCCATTCATCCATATGTCTGTTTTTGTGCCATTACCATGCTGTTTTGATTTCTGTAGCTTTTTAGTATTGTCTGAAGTCTGGGATGGTTATGCCTCTAGCTTTATTCTTTTTCTTTGGGATTGCTTTAGCAATTCTTGGTCTTTTATGGTTCAATATGAATTTTGGGATTATTTTTTCTATTCCTGTGAAAAATGTCATGGGTAATTTGATAGGGATCACATCAAGTAGTAGATTACTTTGGGTAGTATGGTATGGCCATTTTAACAATATTAATTATCCAAATTGAAGAGGATGGGATATCTTTCCAGTTCTTTGAATCATCTTCAGTTTCCTTTATTGATGTTTTATAGTTCTTAGTGTATAGGTCTTTCACCTCCTTGGTCAGGTTTATTCCTAAGTATTTTATTTTGAGGGTTGTGATTTTAAAAGTTTTTTTTGTTTGTTTGTTTTGATTTTTTTACATTCCCTTTCTGATATTTCATTGTTGGTGTAAAGAAATGCAAACTTTTTCTGTGTGTTAATCTTGTATCCTTCTCCCTTGCCGAATTCACTGATTAGTTCTAGTAGTTTTTGTGTGGAGTCTTTAAGGTTTTCTATATATAGTATCATATCATCTGCATATAATAGCAATTTCACCTCTTCCCTTCCAATTTGGATACTTTTTATTAATTTTTCTTGTCTGATTGTTGTGGCTAGGACTTCCAGCACCATGTTGAAGAGAAGTGGTGAGAATGGGCATCCTTGTCTTGTTCCAGATTTCAGTGGGAAGGCTTTCAACTTTTCAACGTTGAGTATTATATTGGCTGTGGGTTTGTCATAAATAACTTTTACTATTTTGAGATATGTTTCTTCTATACCCACTTTAGTAAGAATTTTTTATCATGAATGGATGCTGAATTTTGTCAAATGCTTTTTCCATGTCTATTACGATGATCATGTGTTTTTTGTCTTTTCTTTTGTTGATGTGGTGTATCACATTGATTGATTTGCCTATGTTGTACCATCCTTGTGAACTTGGGATGAATCTCACTGGATTGTGGCATATGATCTTTTTTATATGCTGTTGGATTTGGTTTGCTAATATTTTGTTGAGAAGTTTTACATCTATGTTCATCTATATTACCCAGTAATTTTCTTTTTTGGTGGTGTCTTTTTCGGGATTTGGTATCAGGGTAATGGTGGCTTCATAGAATGTCCTTGGTAGTGTTCCCCTGTTCAATTTTTTGGAAGAGTATGAGAAGGATTTGTACAGTTTTTCTTTGTATGTTTGGTAGAATTTTTCTCTGAAGCCATCTGTTCCTGGACTTTTGTTTGTAGGGAGATTTTAAATTACAGATTATATTTCAGTTCTAGTGATCAATCTGTTCAAATTATCTGTTACTTCTTTTTTAAATTAATTGATTAATTTATTGGCTGTGTTGGGACTTTGTTGCTGCATGCAGGCTTTCTATAGTTGTGGAGAGCAGGGGCTGCACTTCACTTCAGTGAACATGCTTCTTATTTCAGTGGCTTCTCTTGTTGCAGAGCATGGGCTCTAGGTGTGTGGGCTTCATTAGTTGTGGTATGTGGGCTCAGTAGTTGTGACTCATGGGCTCTAGAGTACAGGCTCAGTAGTTGTGGTGCATGGGCTTAGTTGCTCTGTGGCATGTGGGATCTTCCTGCAGCAGGGATTGAACCTGTGTCCCTTGCATTGGCAGGTGGATTCTTAACCACTGCACCACCAGGGAAACCTTCTCTTCCTTCTTGATTCAATTTTGGTGGGCTGTATGTTTCTAGAAACTTGTCCATTTCTTCTAGGTTGTTGAATTTGTTGGCATATAATTATTCATAATATTCCCTTATGGTTTTTTATTTCTGCAGTATCAGTTGTTATGTCTCCTTTTTCATTTCTTATTTTGTTTATTTATGTTCTCTCTCTTTTCTTCTTGGTGAGACTGGGCAGAGGTTTGTCAATTTTGCTTATCTTTTCAAAGAACCATCTCTTGGTTTTATTGACTTTTTATATTGTTTTTTAAATCTCTATTTTATTCCTTTCCTCTCTGATCTTTATTATTTCCTTCCTTGTGCTGACCTTAGGGTTTTTTTGTTCTTTTTCTAATCCTTTTAAGTGTTAGGTTAGGTTGTTTGAGATTTTTCTTATCTTTTGAGGAAGGCTTGTATCACCAAGAACTTCCTTCTAATAACTGCTTTTGCTATATCCCATAGATTTTGTATGGTTGTATTTTCATTGTCATTTGTCTCAAGGTATTTTTTAATTTCCTTTTTGATTTCATCACTGGCCCAATAGATTTTTAGTAGCATGATGTTTAGTCTCCATGGAATTGTTTTTTTTTTTTCTCTCTCTCTTGTCTTTTTCTGTGGTTAATTTCTAGTTTCATGCCATTGTGGTCAGAAATCATGCTTGAGATAATTTATATACTCTTAAATTTATTGAGGCTTGTTTTTTACCCTAGTATGTGGTCAATCCTAGACAATGTTCTGCATGCACTTAGAATGTGCATTCTGGGTTTTTATTTTTGTTTTTTGGGGGGTTTTTTTGGATGTAATATCCTGAAAATATCAATTAAGTGTAATTGTTCTATTGTATCACTTTTAGTATCTCTGTTGCCCTATTGATTCTCTGGCTGGAAGATCTGACCATTGATGTGAGTGGGATGTTAACGTCTCCTACTATTATTGTATTCCTGGCAATTTCTCCCTTTATGTCTGTGAGTATTTGTTTTGTGTATTTCGATGCTCTTATATTATGTGTATATGTTGATGAGTGTAAAATCCTTCTCTTGTATTGATCTTTTTTGTCATTGTATAGTGTTTTTGTTTATTTTTCTTTATGGCCTTTGTTCTAAAGTCTATTTTGCTGGTATGAGTATTGTGACCCCTGCTTTCTTGTCATTCCCATTTGCATGAAATATCTTTTTCCATCCCCTTACTTTCAATCTATGTGTGTCCTTTGCCCTACAGTGGGTCTCTTGTAGGCAGTATATCATAGCCTCCTGATTTTTTTTTTAATCCAGTCTGCCACTCTGTGTCTTTTTTGTTTTTTTCTTTGTTTTTGTTTATACATCTTTGTTGGAGTATAATTGTTTTACAATGTTATGTTACTTTCTGCTGTACAACAAAGTTAATCAGCTATATTTATACATATATCCCCATATCCCCTTCCTCTTGAGCCTTCCTCCCACCCTCCACATCCCACCCCTCTAGGTCCTCACAAAGCACCAAACTGATCTCCCTGTGCTATGCAGCAGCTTCCCACTAGTTATCTATTTTACAATTGATAGTGTATATATGTCAGTGCTACTCTCTAACTACACCCAGGCCTCCCCTCCCCCACTATGTCCTCAAGTCTGTTCTCTACTTCTACGTCTTTATTCCTGCCCTGTCATTAGGTTCATTAGTATCATTTCTCTAGATTCTATATATATGCGTTAGCATATGGTATTTGTTTTTCTCTTTCTGGCTTCACTCTGTATGACATCCACCTCACTATAAATAACTCAATTTCATTCCTTTTTATGGCTGAGTAATATTCCATTTATATATGTGCCACATCTTCTTTATCCATTCATCTGTTGATGGACGTTTAGGTTGTTTCCATGTCCTGGCTATTGTAAACACTGCTGCAATGAACATTGTGGTACATGTATCTTTTTGAATTATGGTTTTCTCAGGATATATGCCCAGTAGTGGGATTGCTGGGTCATATGGTAGTTCTATTTATAGTTTTTAAAGGAATCTCTATACTGTTTTCCATAATGGCTGTATCAATTTACATTCCCAACAACAGTGCAGGAGGGTTCCCTTTTCTTTGCACCCCCTCCAGCATTTACTGTTTCTACATTTTTTGATGATGGCTATTCTGACTGGTGTGAGGTGATACCTCATTGTGGTTTTGATTTGCATTTCTCTAATAATTAGTGATGTTGAGCATCTTTTCATGTGTTTGTTAGCCATCTGTATGTCTTCTTTGGAGAAATGTGTATTTAGGTCTTCCACCGATTTTTGGATTGGATTGTTTGTTTTTTTGATATTGAGCTGCATGAGCTGCTCATGTATTTTGGAGATTAATCCTTCATCGGTTGCTTCATTTGCAAATATTTTCTCCCATTCCAAGGGTTGTCTTTTTTATACAATGGAGAAAAGACAGCCTCTTCAATAAGTGGTGCTGGGTAAACTGAACAGCTACATGTCAAAGAATGAAATTAGAACACTTCCTAACACCATACACAAAAATAAACTCAAAATGGATTCAAGAGCTAAATGTAAGGCCAGACACTATAAAACTCCTAGAGGAAAACACAGGCAGAACACTCTATGACATACATCAAAGCAAGATCCTTTTTGACCCACCTCCAAGAATAATGGAAGTCAAAGCAAAAATAAACAAATGGGACCTAATGAAACTTAAAAGCTTTTGCACAGTGAAAGAAACCATAAACACTTGTGTCTTTTGGTTGGAGCATTTAGTCCATTGACATTTAAGGTAATTATTGATAGATATGTATTTATTGCCATTTTGAACCTTGTTTTCCCATTGATTCTATATTTCTTCTTTGTTCCTATCTTTTTCTTTTTTCTTTTCTGGCTTGATGATTTTCATATTATACTTATGTTCTCTTCATTTTAGTTTTTGTGGATCTATTTAATGTTTTTGATTTGTGGCTACCCTGTTTTTCAAGTATGTTAACCCCTTCCTGTATCTACTTGCCTTTGACTGGCAGTCATATAGGCTCAAACACATTCTAGGGGAAAAAAATCTACATTTTCTTACTCTCCTCCTCCACATTTCATGATTTTGATGTCCTCTTTTACATCTTCATGTTCATTCATTTGCTGTTCATTGTGGTTATCATCACTTTCACAGTAAATTTTTTGAATTTTTAAAAAAAAATCTGTTTACTGGTTTAAGTGATTTATTTTCCAATTGTGATTTTCTCTTCCCTATGGATACTTACTTCTTTCTTATTTAGGGAAGACCTTTCAATATTTCCTTTAGGATAGGTTTAGTATCACTCTATTCTTATTTTTTGCTTCTCTGAGAAATTCTTTCTCTCTCCTTCTATTCTAAATGATAATCTTGCTGGGTAGAGTATCCTAGTTTGCATATTTTTCCCTTTCAGGACTTTGAATATATCTTGCCACTCCCTTCTGACCTGCAATGTTTCTGTAGAGAAATCAGCTGATAGTCTTTTTTTAAGATTTATTTATCATTTTATTTTATTTATTTATTTATTTATTTATTTTTGTCTGCATTGGATCTTCATTGCTGAGTGCAGGCTTTTGCTAGTTGCAGTGAGCAGGGGCTACTCTTCGTTGCAGTGCATGGGCTTCTCAGTGTAGTGGCTTCTTTTGTTGTGGAGCACGGGCTTTAGGCACATGGGCCTCAGTATTTGCGGCACATAGGCTCAGTTGTGGCTCATGGGCTCTAGAGCACAGGCTCAGTAGTTGTGGTACGCAGGCTTAGTTGCTCCACGGCATGTGGGATTTTCCCAGACCAGGGCTGGAACCCATGTCGCCTGCATTGGCAGGTGGATTCTTAACCACTGTGCCACCAGGGAAGTCCCCATCTAATAGTCTTATGGGGGTTCCCTTGTAATTAACTCTGATTTTCTCTTGCTGCCTTTAGAATTCCCTCTTTAACTCATCATTTTTATTGTATGTGTTGGTGTAGGTCTATTTGGATTTATCTAGTTTGGGACCCTCTGTGCTTCCTATACCTGGATATGTTCCCTTCTTTAGGTTTGGGAAGTTTTCAGCCATAATTTCTTCAAATATATTTTTTATCTCCTTTTCTCTTTCCCTGGAATCCCTATTATAAGTAGGTTGGCACACTTTATATTATCCCATTGGTCTCATACTATTTTTTTCATTTTTCACTTGGCTTTCTGTCTGCTGTCCTGATTGGGTGATTTCCATTATTCTATCTTCCAGATCACTTATTCATTCTTCTGCATTATTCATTCTGCTATTCATTGCCTTTAGCTCAGCTTTTGTCTATGAAAATGTTTTCTAATTTTTCTTAGTTCTCTCTTTATAGTTTCTATTTCCTTTTTACAGTACTCTGCATTTCTGTTGATAGCCTTTCTTAATTCCTTCAGTATTTTCATTGTCTCCTTTTTGAACTCGATGTCTATTTACCAAAGAGGCCTGTTTCATTGTTAATTCTTTCAGGGGAATTCTCTTGATCTTTTAACTGAGAGTGGGTCCTCTGCTCCTTCATTTTACTTATGTTTCTCTTACTCTGTGAGTTTGGGAGAAACATTTATCTATTGTGGTCTTGGAGGGTTATTTACATATGGAGTCATCCCTGTGTAGCTTGTGTGGTTTTAATATATTTGGTGTGAGGGCTGTTCTTAGAATGGATGCCTGTCGCCTCTTTCCTGTGTGTGCTGGTCATTTTCCCCCTTGATGGGGGGTGTGCAGATTCAGTAGCTGGTGCCTGGTCTTGGGGTTCTCAGCTCTGGCAGGCAGCTTAGGCATGCCCCCGGGACATGTGATGGGAGTGGAGGCAGCTCGCAACTACTCTTGGATTTCTGGTGGGTGCGCGACTGCTCCCAGGTTCCAGGAGGGAGTCAGCAGGGGCCTGCGACTGCTCCTGGTGCCTGTGTAGGAGGTGGCAGAGTCCCATGACTGCTCCTGACATCTGGGCAGGCAGTGGTGGAGGCTTGCCACCACCTCTGGAGCCCATGCAGGCAGTGTCCTGCCCTCTGGGAGTGTACACACATGGAAAAAGTCTACAATCCGGTCCCACCCCTCCCCTCATGCACCCTGCAAATAATGGCGACTGGCCTATAAGGTGGTCCAGACTTTCTCTGCTTATACACTCAGCCATGGTCACACTGGATTCCGGCCACTCCCCCGCACCCCTAGTCTATGTACATACAGCCAACCCCAGTCCTCTCCCCGGTTCTGATCTCTGAAGCTTGAGTTCCAGCGACCAGCCCCCACCAGCACTGGCAGACGTGTGTTAGGCTGGGGAATGCTGGGCGGCGGCACTGACCACCTGTGCAGTTCTCCCTCTGTGCTGGCTGCAGCAAACTGGCTGCTGCATTCTCCTCCAAGGCTCTGAAGCTCCCCTTCTGTCTCAGCCAGTCTCCCCGCTGGTGAGGGGCTCCCCAGGGTGCAGGAACCTTTCCTCTTCACAGCTCCCTCTCAGTGGTGCAGGTCTCATCCTGATTCCTTCCTTGCGTTTTCTTTTTTCCTACCCAGTTATGTTGAGATTTTCTTGCCCTTTCAGCAGTCTGAGGTCTTCTGCCAGCGTTCAGTAGGTATTCTGTGAGAATCATTCCACATGTAGATGTATTTTTGTTGTATTTGTGGGAGTGGGTGAGCTTCATGTCCTACTACTCTGCCATCTTGCTCTCTCTCCCTAGAATCAATTCTTGCAACTGTTCCAAGTGTGCTTCAAATGAATTGTTTTCTGCAACTCTTCGAGGCAGAAGTGTATGTATTTCCATTCCCATTTGGTAAGGCTTGTAATTTGTGTTGTTTATTATTTTATTTTATTTTTTTGGGGGGTACACCAGGTTCAATCAACTGTTTTTATACACATATCCCCATATTCCCTCCCTTCCTTGACGCCCCCCCCTCGATTCCCCCCCACCCTCCCTGCCCCAGTCCTCTAAGGCATCTTCCATCCTTGAGTTGGACTCCCTTTGTTATACAACAACTTCCCACTGACTATTTTACAGTTGGTAGTATATATATGTCTGTACTACTCTCCCGCTTCTTCTCAGTTTCCCCTTCACCCCCCGTCCCCTCCCATACCTCGAGTTCTCCAGTCCATTCCCTGTATCAGCTTCCCTGTTCTCGTCACTGAGTTCATCAGTACCATTTTTAGATTCCGTATATGTGAGTTAGCATACAATATTTGTCTTTCTCTTTCTGACTTACTTCACTCTGTATGACAGATTGTAGCTCTATCCACCTCATGACATATAGCTCCATCTCATCCCTTTTTATAGCTGAGTAATATTCCATTGTATATATATGCCACATCTTCTGTATCCATTCATTTGTTGATGGGCATTTAGGTTGCTTCCATGTCCTGGCTATTGTAAAGAGTGCTGCAATAAACATTATGGTACAAGTTTCTTTTGGGATTATGGTTTTCTTTGGGTATATGCCCAGGAGTGGGATTACTGGATCATATGGTAGTTCTATTTGTAGTTTTTTAAGGAACCTCCAAATTGTTTTCCATAGTGGCTGTACCAACTTACAGTCCCACCAACAGTGCAGGAGAGTTCCCTTTTCTCCACACCCTCTCCAACATTTGTTGTTTCCAGACTTTGTGATGATGGCCATTCTGATTGGTGTGAGGTGATACCTCATTGTGGCTTTGACTTGCATTTCTCTGATGATGAGTGATGTTGAGCATCTTTTCATGTGTTTGTTGGCCATCTGTATGTCTTCTTTGGAGAAATGTCTATTTAGGTCTTCTGCCCATTTGTGGATTGGGTTATTTGCTTTTTTGGTATGAAGCTGCATGAGCTGCTTGTATATTTTGGAGGTTAATCCTTTGTCCGTTGTTTCATAGGCAATTATTTTTTCCCATTCTGAGGGTTGCCTTTTAGTCTTGTTTATGGTTTCTTTTGCTGTGCAAAAGCTTTTAAGTTTCATGAGGTCCCATTCGTTTATTCTTGATTTTATTTCCATGATTCTAGGAGGTGGGTCAAAAAGGATGTTGCTTTGATGTATGTCAAAGAGTGTTCTGCCTATGTTTTCCTCTAGGAGTTTGATAGTGTCTGGCCTTACATGTAGGTCTTTAATCCATTTGGAGTTTATTTTTGTGTATGGTGTTAGGAAGTGTTCTAATTTCATTCTTTTACATGTTGCTGTCCAATTTTCCCAGCACCACTTATTGAAGAGGCTGTCTTTTTTCCATTGTATACTCGTGCCTCCTTTGTCAAAGATAAGGTGCCCATATGTGTTTGGGCTTACTTCTGAGTTCTCTATTCTGTTCCATTGATCTTCCTTTCTATTTTTGTGCCAGTACCATACTGTCTTGATCACTATGGCCTTGTAGTATAGTTTGAAGTCAGGAAGCCTGATTCCACCAACTCCATTTTTCCTTCTCAAGATTGCTTTGGCTATTCGGGGTCTTTTGCGTTTCCATACAAATCGTAAGATTTCTTGCTCTAGTTCTGTGAAAAATGCCATTGGTAATCTGATCGGGATTGCATTAAATCTGTAAATTGCTTTGGGTAGTACAGTCATTTTCACGATGTTGATTCTTCCAATCCAGGAACATGGTATATCCCTCCATCTGTTTATGTCATCTTTGATTTCTTTCATCAATGTCTTAAAGTTTTCTGCATACAGATCTTTTGCCTCCTTAGGCAGGTTTATTCCTAGGTATTTTATTCTTTTGGTTGCAATGGTGAATGGGAGAGTTTCCTTAATTTCTCTTTCTGCTCTTCCGTTGTTAGTGTATAGGAATGCAAGAGATTTCTGTGCATTAATTTTGTATCCTGCTACTTTACTAAACTCATCAATGAGTGCTAGCAGTTTTCTGGTAGAGTCTTTAGGGTTTTCTATATATAGTATCATGTCATCTGCAAAGAGTGATAATTTTACTTCTTCTTTTCCAATTTGGATTCCTTTAATTTCTTTTTCTTCTCTGATTGCTGTGGCTAACACTTCCAAAACTATGTTGAATAACAGTGGTGAGAGTGGACACCCTTGTCTTGTTCCTGTTCTTAGAGGGAATTCTTCCAGTTTTTCTCCATTGAGAACAATGTTGGCTTTTGGTTTGTCATATATGGCTTTTATGATGTTGAGGTTATTTCCTTCTATGCCCATTTTCTGGAGAGCTTTTATCATAAATGGATGTTGAACTTTGTCAAAAGCTTTTTCTGCATCTATTGAAATGATCATATGGTTTTTATCCTTCAATTTGTTGATATGATGTATCACGTTGATTGATTTGCGTATATTGAAGAATCCTTGCATCCCAGGGATAAACCCCACTTGATCGTGGTGTATGATTTTTTTAATGTGCTGTTGCAGTCTGTTAGCTAGTATTTTGTTGAGGATTTTTGCATCTATATTCATCAGTGATATTGGTCTGTAGTTTTCTTTTTTTGTGACATCTTTGCCTGGTTTTGGTATCAGGGTGATGGTAGCCTCATAGAATGAGTTTGGGAGTGCTCCGCCTTCTGCAATATTTTGGAAGAGTTTGAGAAGGATAGGTGTTAACTCTTCTCGAAATGTTTGATAGAATTCGCCTGTGAATCCATCTGGTCCTGGGCTTTTGTGTGTTGGGAGATTTTTAATCACTGCCTCAATTTCTGTACTTGTGATTGGTCTGTTCATGGTTTCTATTTCTTCCTGGTTCAGTCTTGGAAGATTGTATTTGTCTAAGAATGTATCCATTTCTTCCAGGTTATCCAATTGATTGGCATATAGTTGCTTGTAGTAGTCTCTCATGATGTTTTGTATTTCTGAGGTGTCCGTTGTGACTTCTCCTTTTTCATTTCTAATTCTGTTGATTTGCATCTTCTCCCTTTTTTTCTTGATGAGTCTGGCTAATGGTTTATCAATTTTGTTAATCTTCTCAAAGAACCAGCTTTTAGTTTTATTTATTTTTCTTATGGTTTCTTTCCTTTCTTTTTCATTTATTTCTGCTCTGATCTTTACGATTTCTTTCCTTCTGCTCACTTTGGGGTTTCTTTGTTCTTCTTTCTCTAGTTGTTTGAGGTGTAAGGTTAGGTTGTTTATTCGATCATTTTCTTGTTTCTTAAGGTAGGACTGTATTGCTATAAACTTCCCTCTTAGAACTGCTTTTGCTGCGTCCCATAGGTTTTGGGTTGTTGTGTTTTCGTTGTCATTTGTTTCTAGATATTTTTTGATTTCCTCTTTGATTTCTGTAGTGATTCCTTGGTTGTTTAAGAGTGAATTGTTTAGCCTCCATGTGTTTGTATTTTTTGCAGTTTTTTTCCTGTAATTGATATCTAGTCTCATGGCGTTGTGGTCTGAGAAGATGCTTGATATGATTTCAATTTTCTTGAATTTGCTGAGGTTTGATTTGTGACCCAAGATGTGATCTATCCTGGAAAATGTTCCGTGTGCACTTGAGAAGAAAGTGTAGTCTGTCGTTTTTGGATGGAATGTCCTATAAATATCAATTAAGTCGAGATGGTCTAATGTGTCATTTAAAGCTTGTGTGTCTTTATTTATTTTCTGTTTGGATGATCTGTCCATTGATGTAAGTGGGGTGTTCAAGTCTCCCACTATAATTGTGTTACTGTCGATGTCCCCTTTTATAGCTGTTAGCATTTGCCTTATGTATTGAGGTGCTCCTATATTGGGGGCATAGATATTTACCATTGTGATATGTTCTTCTTGGATGGATCCCTTGATCATTATGTAGTGTCCTTCCTTGTCTCTTTTAATAGTCTTTACTTTCAAGTCTAATTTGTCTGATATGAGTATTGCTACTCCAGCTTTCTTTTGACTTCCATTTGCATGGAATATCTTTTTCCATCCCTTCACTTTCAGTCTATATGTATCCCTTGGTCTGAAGTGGGTTTCTTGTAGGCAGCATATAGAAGGGTCTTGTTTTTGTATCCATTCAGCCAGTCTGTGTCTTTTGGTTGGAGCATTTAATCCATTTACATTTAAAGTGATTATTGACATGTGTGTTCCAATTACCATTTTCTTAATTGTTTTGGGTTTGTATTTGTAGATGTTTTCCTTTTCTTGTGTTTCCTACTTAGAGAAGTTCCTTTAGCACTTGTTGTAAGGCTGGTTTGGTGGTGCTGAATTCTCTTAACTTTTGCTTGTCTGGAAAGCTTTTGATTTCTCCCTCAAATCTGAATGAGATTCTTGCTGGGTAAAGTATTCTTGGCTGTAGGTTTCTCTCTTTCAGGACTTTCAGTATATCCTGCCATTCCCTTCTGGCCTGCAGAGTTTCTGTAGAAAGGTCAGCTGTTATCCTGATGGGTTTTCCCTTATATGTTGTTTGTTGCTTTTCTCTTGCTGCTTTTAATATTTTTTCTTTGTGTTCAATTGTCGTTAGTTTGATTACTATGTGTCTTGGTGTATTTCTCCTTGGGTTTATTCTGTATGGGACTCTCTGTGCTTCTTGGACTTGGTTAATTATTTCCTTTCCCATGTTGGGGAAGTTTTCCACTAGAACCTCTTCAAATATTTTCACAGACCCTTTCTTGTTTTCTTCTTCTTCTGGGATGCCTATAATTCGAATGTTGGTACGTTTAAGGTTATCACTGAGGTCTCTGAGGCTGTCTTCTAGTCTTTTTATTTTTTTATCTTTTTCCTGCTCTGTGGCGTTTATTTCTTCCATTCTATCTTCCAACTCACTTATTCGTTCTTCTGCCTCAGTCATTCTGCTGGTTAGAGCATCTAGAGTATTTTTAATTTCAGTTATTTTGTTATCCATTGCTGTTTGTTTTTCTGAGTTCTTATGAACTGTTTCTTGTACTTTCTCTAATTTGTTATCGAGATTTTGTATCATTTTTACTATCATTACTCTAAATTCTTTTTCAGGCATTTTTCCTATTTCCTCCTCATTTATTTGGTCTTGTGGGTTTTTTTCCTGCTCCTTTGCCTGCATGGTGTTTCTTTGTTTCCTCATGGTTGTCCAAGCTTTTGGGGTTGCTTGTCCTGGTGATAGAGGTGTTTATAGAAGACTGTCCAAGCCTCAGACTAATGTCCAAGTACTGGATTAGACGAATATTCAGTTGTTCTGGAGGTCAGAAGTCCTAAATCGATCTCACTGGGATAAAACCAACGTGTGCAGCAGGTCTGCGGTCTTTCCTGGAGGTCCTAGGGAAAAATCTGTTTTCTTTTTCCAGTTTGTAGATGCTGCCTGTTTCTCCCAGTTTCAAAGCAAGCAATGGCCAGAGAGCCCTTCTCACAACACATCACCGTAACACTCTGTAATTTGTGTTGTTTAAATCTTCTGTATGCTGTTTATTTATATATGTGATTTCTTAATAATTGAAAAGAGCTGTTTAATTCTCTCAGTTGCTTGGTGGATTTTTCAATTTCTCTATCCACATCAATTAATGCTCTGTATATTTTGAGGCTATTTTTACATGGAAATGTAATATTATGTAACATTTTCATGAAAATGACCTTCGCCATATCCTGTTGGTTAGAAGACAGATCCTGCCCACATTGAAGGCAAGATTACACAGTGTAAGGACTAGCACAGATCTTTCTTTTAGATTTATCTTGAGTCTCTCTTCAACAATAAATATTTGTTGTATTAAACACCACCTGGATAATTTAAGTGGCTTTGAACATTTTAACTTCATTTATACCCATCCCAACTTACTTATATTGTCACATATTTGACAAAGTGGACTTTTGCTCTGAAAAAGGCACTGCTAGTAGAAAGACAAGCCACAGACTTGGAGACTCCATTTCCAAATAATATATCTGACAAAGGACTTGTATCAAGAATATATAAGGAAGACTAAACACTCAACAGTAAGAAAAAGAACAACCTAATAATAAGCGGGGGGGAGGGCAAAAGATTTGAACAGAGACTTCACCAAAGAAGATATTCAGATGGCAAATAAGCATATGAAAAGATGTTCAAACTCATTGTCATTAGAGCACTGCAAATTAAAACCACAAAGAGATATCACTACACACCCAGTGGGTAAAATTTTTAAAGACATATGATAATGCCAAGTGCTGGTTAAGATGTGGAAGAAATGGAGCAACTAGAACTCATATTTATGGTAGGAATGCAAAGTGATACAGAAACTTTGGAAAAGTTTAGCATTCATTCTTACTCCTAGACATTTACCCTATAGAAGTGAACATTTATATTCACACAAAACTGATACCTGAGAGTTTATAGCAACTTTATTTGTAATGGCCTAAACTGGAAACATCTCTCATGTCCCTCAGTGAATGGATTAAAAACTGGTACATTCAGTGAAGTACAACAATAAAAATAATGAATATTGATTTACATAATAACAATATAGCTAATACTTAAATGCATTTTACTAAGTGAAAGAAGCCAGATCCAAAGGTCTATATATTGCATGACTCTATTCAAATGATCTTCTGGAAAAGGCAAAGCCATAGGGATGGAGAGTAAGTGGTTTTCAGGGATTGAGGATGCAGAAAAGGGTTCATAACAATAAGAGCAACCAAGAGAAATTATTAATGCTAAAACCGTTCTGTATGGTACTGGAATGGAAGGATACATGACTCTATACTTGTCAAAAGTATAGAACTATACACTATAAGAGTGAATTTTAGTGTAGATAAATTAGAAATAAAAATCTCAAACAAATGGATATTTTTCCCTATCAAATGATGAGATTTATAAAAGGAAAGGGTGTATTTTGATGCACATTTATGCACCACTGATGGGAATGTAATTTGTACAACTATATTGAGGACAATTCAACAACATCTTTCAGGTGCCCTAATAATGCTCTCATCAAACCCAGTAATCCCAATTTTAGAAATTTATTCTAAAAAAATAGAGATGCACATAAAGGTTAATGTACAATGATGTTCATTACATTTTAATGTTATAGGCAAAATTGTTAATATCCAAAATGCATCGTGGGATCATCTATAGTAAGCCCCCTACATACAAACAAGTTCCATTCCAAGAGTATATCCATAAGTCCAATTTGTTCTTAAGTCCAACAAAGTTAGCCTAGGTACCCAACTAACACAATCAGCTATATAGTACTGAACTGTAATAGGTTTATAATACTTTTCACACAAATAATACATAACAAACACAAAAAATAAACATTTTAAATCATTTTTAATCTACAGTACAATACCTTGAAAAGTACAGTAGTACAGTACAACAGCTGGCATACAGGGGTTGGCATCGAGTGAACAGGCAAGAAGAGTTACTGACTGGAGGAGGGAGAGGAGATGGGAGGTGGTAGAGTGGAAGGATCGTCAGCAATAGGAGATAGAGGGTAAGCTTTAATTTCACCCATTCACATCCTGGGCTTGAAATAAAGATATTGTACTACTGTACTTTATACAGTACTGTACACAGAAGCACAACCACTTGTAGAAGATGCACACATGTGACAATGTATGCCACACACATGAACTAATTTACATGACTGGACATGTGAATGCACATTCCCATCTTTGAAAGTTCGTAACTCAAAGGTTCGTATGTAGGGGCCTTACTGTAAATGAATTTTGTTAGGTCCATATGAAATATTATGTGACAATACTGTATTTTTAAATAATGCTAATGATATAGAAGAATGCTTATTTTCAAATGAGAAGAGTTGGGGAATAACATATACAATGTCAATTTTATTTTTAAACTGTGTTATATATACTTTTTTTAAAGAATAAAAGGAAATACATGCAAATGTTAAGAGTTATTTTCTGGCTTATAAGACTATAGGTATTCTTTACATTTTAATTTATACCTTTCACTTTATTTTTTTTAACAATGACCACCTATTTTTATCATCAAAAAACATTTTTTAATTTTGAAAAACACAAGCCCATCCTAATGCAGCCAATTCTATGATCTTTTTGGTTGCTATCTTCATTCAGAAGGCCACACTGTTGTCCCTTCAGATGCTTGTTGTTGTCTTGCTCCTTCAGGTACTGGACTCATTGCAGATGAAAACCTGCTGGAGAGAGAGAGTGGCAGCATCTCTCCAGGAACATCAAACCGCTTAAACTGGCCTAGTCAGCCACGGGCTGATACTGGTATTAATCTCTCATACCTATGCAGGGAACAGATGTCTTTAAAAGCTATAATGTCCATCTTATATAACTGGAAGTTTCCCCTTTTCTAAATCTCTTTCTTCTATGAAATAATCTTTTAAAACCCTTCTCCAAAGCAGCTCTTTTTTATTTTAGATATTCCATTATGCTCTGGGGAATGACAAAGGTTCAAGTACTGACCTTTCATTGTAATGTTTCCTTATGTCCTATCTGGTGTTTGGTGTTGCCTGAAGCCATTCTGTCCACTGTCTCTGGCCCATTCATCCTATTAAAAAGAAAAACAAAAAAGCTGAGCTATTTGGTACTACTTGCGCTATTTCCTCTGTCCTCAACCCCTTTAACACCCTGTCATTGAACCAGAGATTTCTTTTAAGTTGCCAACTTTTTTCTGGGTTGTTATTTATAATGGCCAACAGAAACCTCCACAAAGGCAGATCTACCTGAGAAGAATGGCTGACACTGACTCTCACAGGTAGCAACAGAAATAATGCAGCACAACTTATCTTCATTCTACCTTTAAAAATTATAGGTTAATGAAGCGAGTCTCAGTGCCTCCTCCACTAAGGTAAAGGATTTTATGACCTTCACTTTTCTCTCCTCTCTCCCCTCATTCTTAATGGCAATAAGGCGTTAACTCCTATCTTCACTCACAAACATCAGAGATCTCAGGTTTGCTTCCTTCAATCATGTAGGCTTCTAAGGTCTAATACCCACTAAAATATCAAGCATAGCTTCCCTCTCCTTCCCCTCTGCACTGAACTCCTCTTTTTATATCCAGAGAGAAACATGGTGTCACTCCCAACACTCACTGAAGCTTCACTCACTCACTCACTCACTCACTCACTCACAGTAAGGCTCTTCCCAGCAGGGGCCTGTTACAGACAGATGGCCTGGGGGAAGGAAAAGAAAAAAACACCTGCTGCAATCCATCAGGGTGAAGCAAGAAATGAAAGGTGACTAGAGAGAGCAAGGAGTACACTAAAAGAATTCTGAAGAATGGAGAGGCAAGGCACAGGATAAGGCACCAGAAGATATAACTAAGGGTGTCCTGAGCAATCACTGGGAATATTTGAAAGGTACAAGACTTTACACTTCCCCCATACCCTATCTTGCCCATCCCCAAAAGACAAAAAGTAACCAGGACTCCTGACACTGTTTACTATTAACCCATAAGATTTGCGTCCTTACATACCATATGTATGCAAATCCTAATCTCTGATGACCAAGTTAGAAAGAGATACAAGCCCTCCTACTGGTGTTTCATAATCATTTGAGACATCAGGGGTAAATCCTGGGGCTTGGGTCCGGTTGCTGGCCATGGCTACAGTGTCTCCAGTGGCTGCCAGGAGATAAGGTGGGAGTTGGTTTCGGGCTGATTAACATGAGTATTCCCCAACTGCAGAAGTAATTATGACAAATTCAACCCCAAACTTAGCATTCAAACCTCCTTGGGTCTTAAGAGATGGAAAGAAGTGCTAATTAAAGAGAGTGACTCCCAGTGGCATATACATGGGATGGAGAAGTGCCAGCGGAAGGAGAAAGTCAACAGCTTTTGTTTGCTTTTAATCAGTGACATTTTAGTCATGGAACTGAAGGAAAAAGAATATGAATGCAGGGATTGGGGATATTTTCAAGTCAATTGACTGCCTTCCTTCCATAAAGTTGGGGTCTTATGTTACTGAAACTCAAACTCATCTCTGGTGGCCTATATTACAACATTGGGGATCTGGCAATTTTTGACTACATGGGTTCCTCTTTATGGGGCATGATAGTTCATATATATACACAGAGTACAACTTCTGAAAAGAGCCACGAGGGCTAAGCATGCAATTGAAAAGAGCAACCTGTGGCCTGGACAGTCTTCAAGAGAGTAATCTCTCTGTTGAGTCATGTTTTGCAAAGCTGAGATGAAGAGAGGCTGTAGTCATCCTCAGATTTTTTTTCCTTTTCTTCTCCTTCATGAAGTCTTCTACCAGGTCCTCCTGAGGAATAAATATAGAGCAGCACCCACAAGAGAGGATGGGCTGTCTGAGGGCCTGGTCACTCTAACACAGTGGCTCTAAACCTTTATTGGAATATTGACTCATTTGAAGATTATAACAAAAGAAAAATGACTACATGCAATGTCAGAGAGCTCACAGAGACTCTCTTCCTAAACTTTACCTTCCAGGTCCTAAGGGCCATCTCTTTGCATCAATTTCCAGCCCTCCTTCCCAACAGCACAAGAACATCTGACCCTAAATGGCTTTTACAAAGTGGTTTTGTTATTCATCCACTGATGTGGGCTTTGTCTACTCTTTATCTTAAAAGCTCAATTAGATAATAGGACTGTGTTTTGTTCGAGTTAATCAATATGTGTGTTTTTAAAGTACTGTGCCTGTCTTTTTCAAAGGGCAATTCTAGTTCTCTCCTCAACTCGGAGACTCAGAAGCCAAAGCACATTATGGAACACAGCCAATAAAAGCTTGTAGCATGTAATGAAGTTATGTCAAGGTCAAGGAAAAATTTCAATCCTAAAGAAAATTTTTTATGACACTTCCAGACGTCCAGCTTGCTGCTCTTTCAAAGAGTTAGGAGATGGCCACAGGATTCCACTAGTGCTAAGGGCCAGCAGCCTAGCTATCCTCGCCTGGGAGTGCTGCTCATTTTCACACATGAAATGTGACAGACCCAAAAGGGATAAACAGATGGCACACAGCAAAGTGTCAGTCAAGCACTTAATAAAGGAGGGAACCATTTTAGATGTGCGTTCTGCCAGCCAAAACCTCAGTGCAATGGGCAAACCACAGTTTTTGCACCTTCCGGTAATCCCCACCACTCTTCTGAGGCTCATACTACTATCCCACTAATCCTCTTCTTCTCTTGCATTTGCACAGTTGTCATGTGCCAACCTTCAGGTCATTCCTCAGTCACTAAAACCTATTTTATCTAGCCCACAGTGTTCATTCCTAGCCCAGCTTTTGCTATAATCCTGGGTCACTGCAGTATCCAGATAAACGACCATCTGACATCCTAGCATCACAGGTATCTTGATCACTCCAGTTTTAAAATTTTAACATTCCAAAGTTAGTCTCTGATACAGGTCATATCATTCCAGTTTTCCAACTATTCAGTACCCCTCTTGATCACACTAAGGCCTCTTTTTCTTTACAGACTCTGAGCTTCCTTCCATATACAGTCTGGATCCTCAAATTGATTTTGGTGTAACTCCTCTCTTGCTAGCTGTCCATTCCTCAATCAATCAAGATCAGTTCCAGGCAACCAAATGTCACTTGTAACAATGGCCCAAGACCACTTTATATTTTCCTGAGTCTATAATTAAGTTTCAAATTAGTTGCTCACTTTGATATATCATAAGCTCTCCATTCCAGCCTTTATGGCCTGGATATTCCTTAGACTCTTGTCTCCATAATCCTGTCCCTGGTCAGCTTCCTCGCCATCATTCACCTTTACAATTACAAACCTTCAAACACTTATCAGGTATTCTTCCTAACTCTTATTCTTATTATTATGCCCCAGTGAAGAAGTGACTCCTTTCATTTAAGGTTAACCCTCCACCCATGTTCTAAGAGCCATAAGTTATCATCTCTCTCCCACATGTACAATGCCTCACTTCTCCCTGCCCTATAGTCTGTGAGCATGCTCGATTTTCTCCTACATTAAAAGGGAGATTACATGATTCACTGTAGGGCCTGATGGAATGGTTTAACTTGTATTCTAGTTGCCACATCTTCTAACAGAACAAAGGCTTCTCATGAAGCAATAATGATCACACTAAATGAGAAAAAGGAAATATCAGCCTGTTGAGTGGTGAACATAAACTGGAGGCCTACCTGTTAATGTAGGTAAGGGGATAGCTGAGGTAAAGTTGAAAGGGGAAAACTGTGAATACCAGCCACAGGAGCAAACCCCAGGCTGTGAGGATGAAGTTTCTGATCAATGATCACTCTGGTCCTACCCAAGGAGAAACTGGAAGCAAGTGTAGTAGCAGCAGCAGCAGCAATGCAACATCTGCAAGTAGCCAAGACTAAAATACAGGCATAGAAACAGAGTATTTCATGGAAAACACAATATTAAATATGACATATGTGGCACTTGTGCTGCTACACCCCTTCTCCCACCCCCAGCAAACATCACTAATTAGTTATAATGCTCTTTCATACTGAGCTGAGAACTGGCTTCAGAATCCTTTTTATAAAATATAATCAAGACAGGTACTATCAATCAGTTGGAGGTGGTACTTGAGATGAAGTATATTTGCTATCTTTGCACTACACAGAAAAGTCCTTAGCGAAAGAATCAGAAGATAGGAGTAAGCTTCAGGAGAAAGCATACTGAAGACAGCGTGGACGTTGTAGGCAACTGGCGGGGACAAGCTGAGCCCATGGAGATCACAGAGCAGGCGCCCAATTAATGTCTGTTGATGATTCATTTTTTCATTCAACAAACATTTAATGAGGCCTACAATGTGCACCGGATTAGGCACTGCGAATACAAGGATGAATAACGCACTGTCCTTGCCCGTAAGGAATTTAAAGTCTGGAAGACGAGAGCCATAGACACGGACAACGATAATACAACCTGATAAGTGCTAGGACACTTAGCAGGTTGTATTATATCCATCCGAGTAGGATTTCTTCAGGTTGCTGTTGGATCCATGAAGTCCTCCCAGCCACCAGGGCCTGCTGTTGTTTCTGTCACGCGGTAAATGTCCCAAGAACCAACAATGATAGCTGTAATTTATAGCGTGCTTATAACATACACAATATCCTCATGAAAACCCTGCAAATTAATTATTATAATACATGAAGAAACTGAGGTTCAATAAGGTTAAGTAACATGCCTTAGATCACACAGCTAGTAAGTAGTTGAGCCAGGTTTCAAATCCAGTTTTGACCAATTTCAAAGCATTTTACTACATTTTTTAGGATAACTTTTATTCAGTTCAGGTATACAAATTTTCAACAATTTTATATTTGGAAATCAGAGCAAATGTAATAGATCAGTGATCAGGGCATGGACAAAAGTCATCTGTTTGGCAGAGAGAAAAAAAGGCAGAGCAGTGACTTCACACTAGCATGCCATTGAAAACCTTGAGGTCAGTTAGTTTTATTTTCTTTTGCAACATCCTTATTGACAATTTAAAATATAAGTACCTCTAGTTAACTATCTTCTTTTAATCCTTGTCAAGGTCAACATCATTATCAGCAGCAACTACAGTTCATATAGCATTTAGCATATTCCACACCAATTCCAAGCAATTTACAGAAATAATCCCATTAAATCCTTACATTCCCACCCCCACTCATCATTGCAAAAAGATATTATTAATTCTTTACATAAGAAGAAACAGAGTAGCAGAGAGGTGAAAAACCATGCTGAAAACCACATTGGTAAGTGTGAGACTAGATTTGAATTCAAGGCCCAAACTATCACTGTACTGCTTTGCTGTTCTGCTCAGGGCTTCCTCTCCAAACCCTTCTTCCTCCTACTGCCCTCCAGGATGGCTAGTTACATAAGGTCCACTGAAAATACATAAGGTCTACTTAAACATAATCTTCGATTAATCATTCTAGTCACAGAAAGCCATTCTCTGAATCCCCAGGGTCACTACTCTAAGCCTTAAGGGGAGAATTTCCCAAATATTGTGTTTATATTGCTTTGAGAAAAAAGAAAATAAACACTGGATACATTTAGATTTTTAATTATTGAATATATTCTTTTACCAAGAGATATAACCATAAACATTTAAAAATCCCTAAGCAAAATAATCCCTAAGCAACTGAGACAATAACAACTAAGGCCATTTCTTCCCTGAGTGGGCTTTAAATATAAAATCCTCCATTTTTGGTAAAAAATATTTTGGGAAATATACGACAATGAGAGTAGCCCTACTATTGATGAGAAGGACCAGGAACTTAGCAATACTATGAGAAGCCTGCGGCTGTTCAGATGTCTTCCCGAGAGTCAACATTTCATTATGAGTGCCCCTGCCCCAAAATCTGTGCAGCCAAGCCCTGGTCTAGAAGGAACCAATAACACCACCATCTAAAGAACAAGTGAGGATCTTTCATGAAGGCCAGGGTTGGGGATGAGGGATGCACATTTGCCAAAGTCTGAAAGCCTAAATTTCCCATGTCCTAATTATATCTATATTTTGTATAAGCCCTTATTTGAGAGGTTATCCCCTCGTCTTCACTCCCACTCCTTCTAGCCTTAGATCATTTATCATCTTAACTACTAGCACTATCCTTCTAACTGATCTCCCTATCCAGATTTGAAACTCTTCCATAAGAGAGTGACCATCGAAAGCATCTCCTTCTTAAAACACTCAAAATGAAGTCCAAATTTCATGGAACATTTCCAACCTAATTTCATGAACTATTTGTAGTTTCCCAATTCATCATTCTATTTCTAATCTCCATACCTTTGCTTAGAAGGTACATCCCCCCGTTTTCTGCCTAGTCAATCTTTACTTTTTCTAAGAATCAACTTAAGCATCAGTTCCTCCAACCTCTGCATCTCCAGACTCAGTCAAAAGATTTCTCTTCTGAACCCCATAGTATCTTGTACATACCTCTACTGTAGAGCATACCATACTGTTGTAATTATCTGTGCACATGTCCAACTCTCTCACTAGACTGAGAACTCCTTGAAGGCAAGAATCACGTCTAATTCATCTCCATATCCCCATCACCAAGCACAGTGCCTGGCAGCACAAAAGGCAGCAGAGAGAAGCTAAAGATGCAGGAGAGAGAACAATAAAGCGATATTCTTGAACTGGGGCATAATACAAATATGATGAGTGTGTTGAAGCTGTAGAAAAATATATTTCAGCTCAATATTGCAAAGAGCTCTTGAAAGAAGAGACAAGCTAACTCAGGGAGGAGTTCCCCATCATTAACTGCACTTACTTGGAGGCAAAAAGACCACTTGTTGGGTATATTATAAAAGAACTTGAATTAGGGTCAAATTAAAATAAGCTGTTTTGGATATGAGATTTTTTTTTAAGGTCCTTCCATCCTTGAGGTTCTAAATCTACAAACTATGCTATAATCAAAAGAGCCATCACTCTGAGCCCATGTCACAAACCCATGAGTGAATGGTGTCTCTCAGAGTTGTGGACAACTGCTGAGGCCTCATCTCATTCCCATCCATTAGTAAACTGATTGTACAACATAACTCATTTTCTGGTGGCCTGCTTCCCAGGTGACTCTTGAATCTGGAGCAGAAAATACTTTAAATGCTTTAAAGGCCACCAAATAGGACCTCATGACCCCAAATATCTTCTACAACCTGCTACTTAAATCCTTACCTTTCTTCCTTAAACCTTTAGTGTCTTTGATCACTGTTTGTTAAAATGCCACTTAATCTAATATGGTGAGCTCGCATCAATCAAGTGTATAGGACAGGATGGATAAAAACTATACAACCTTCCATACCCCGTGAAATCATCTAGTCTGACCTTCCCCTCCCCCCCAACACAAATCAAAGAATGCCTACAAAATATCCTGATTTTTAATTCTGGTACTGTTTCCCCAACTGCAAAATATGAAGGTTGTATTGAATAGTCTCCCAAACCCCTTTTACCCCAGAGAAATATATGTTCTTCACCTATAAAATAGACAAGTGGAATCAGTTCTTCCAATTTCACTAGATTGTTATAAAGGTCAAATAAAACTATGTTTCTGAAAGGCTTCTAAATGATAAACTGTGATAGAAATTTAAGGAATTACTATTGCAGATTAAGATATATAGGAGGAGAGAGATAAAGGAAGTATGCTCTGCCATTAATGAGATTAGTTACCTTAGCAATCTTATTCTACCTCTCTGGGATGCCTCAGAGGGTTGTGATGATTAAATGGGAACATGTGAAGTAGGCACACAATAAAAATCAGTTTCATCTGCCCTGACTGAGACAGAATCTCAGGAATAAATGTGACCTTAAAGTGCGTATCATCCAGCCTTCACTCTATGCAGGGAGATTCTCAAATTCCATTAGGTTATTACTTGCAAGAGTATTTTCATTTTCGGACGTTCTTGAATCTGTTACTCCATCAACTAGAACTGCCTTTACGCAACAAAACCAACTATCCCTGACTTCAGACCAGCAAGCTCTCTATTTTGGAGTTGTCTCCCACAATGTAAACAGCTCTAATTCCTATAATGCTTCTCATAGGATCTAAGTTCAAATATTTCTCTGTATCCTGGATGGTGTTCTCCTTTAGCTCCTTCTCAGAGAGTTGCTCTTAAAATGGAAACAAAGCCATCAAGTGGAACAGGATTCTCATCTCTCTGATACTCTAAACTTCTGTAGTGAAAACACAACCAGTTAGCTCTATATTGGAGGGCATGAAGGTCTTCAGTGGGTACATATGCTGGAAACAATACGCAAAATCCCCAGAAGCTTGCAGGCTGGAAGAAGCACTTTGAAATGGGACAGGGGATGGTCAAAGGGATGTTGACAGTACTAAAAACAAATGGCTTACTATATAATTTCCCATAATATTAGCAACCACCTCTGTACTTATGCAGAATAGGGACATGGAACATTATAAATAATGTAGGCTCCTAGGGCCTTGTGGAAGAAATGGCAAAAAATACAAAAATATCCAAAAAATACATTTTATATGACCTTTTATACTAAAGAGTCTAGTCTATGCAGATGACACCTTCTGTACTTTTCCCACCAGAACCTCAGTTCCTAAGACATCTGCCTATTTCTTCCAGAAATTAGGGAAAATTATTGAAGATAATAAGTGGAAAAGACAAGCACACAATAATGAAGACCTGAATAAAAGGAGAAACATACCACATTCATGTATGAGAAAATTATAAAGATGATAGCTCTCCAAAAATTACTCTATAATTCAATGCCATTCCAGTTGTAACTCCAATGGTATTTGTAGTGAGAACTTGACATGTTCTTTCTAAAGGTCTCCTGGAACAACAAGTACATGAAAATAAAGAAATTTTTTAAAAAACAAATTAGGGTCTTTCCCTACTAGATTAAGTTGTTATTTAAAACTAGACATGTAGGAACATCCAGCAGTCACACTGTCTAATCACAATGCAATAAAATCACATATACATGTATACATTTCAACATATATTACATACTTCATATATATATATGAAACGTGCTCAATCCAGAAAACCTCAACATGAAGCATCACAATAAATAACAATTGGGTTAAGAAAGAAATGTAAATTATAATCAAGCCAATTTAGCAAATAACAAAAAAGAACACTATAAGATAAAGCCAATACTTATATATAGGCTTATGTTCTCTTATTATAAGATAATGAAAAAGAATTACTTTCAGTAAAGGTAACAAAAAAAATGAGAGTCAAAGGAGAAGAAAGGGGAACAGAAAGAATATGTGAATAAATAATAGCCCAAAACTTGCAAAATTTGATGAAAAAAATATTAATCTATACATGCAAGAAGATCAATGTATACCCAAAAAGATAAAATCAAAGACACTCAAATCTAGACTCATGATTGGCTTCAGAATTTTGAATGCAGCAAGAGAAAAACAAATCATCATGTACTATGGATCCTCAATAGTTATAGCTGACTTCTCATCATAAACCATGGAGACCAGAAAACAGTGGGTGATATATTCAAACCATTGAAGGAAAAAGAATGTAAACTTAGAATTCTATAGTCTGCAAAACTATCCTCAATAAATTGAGAGTTATAACATTACCAAATAAACACAAATTAATTCAGTGTTAGCAGACATGACATACAAGAGATACAAAATCAAGTCCTTCAGGCAGAAATGAAAAGACACTAGACAGTAACTCACATGTACATGAAAAATAATGAGCACCAATAAAATAACTCCATATATAAATATAACAGACAAAAAATCTATTTTTATTTGTAATACTTTTCTTCTCATTTCTGACTTAAAGACAGTAGCATAAAGGAATAACTAGAAATTTCTGTTGATATGCTTATATCATGTACAGATGTAATTTATATAATAATAACATCACAAAGGAAAAGAGAGGGAACAAAGATATAGTGCAGCAACTTGTGTGCACAATTGAAATTAAGTTGGTATTAATCTGAATCAATTATTATAAGGTAAGTTGTTAATTGAAAGATCACAGCAATCATGAGAAAAATAACCCAAAAATATTATAAAAGAAATAAGGGAATTTAAATGGTACAAGAAAATACTTAAAATATTTAATAAAAAAAAAGAAGGTAGTAATACAGGAACAGAGGAACAAAAAGACATAAGACACATGGAAAACAAGTAGCAAAACAGATATCAGTTCAACCTTGTCAGTAATTACATTAAAGATAAAAAATTTTAAATAATCCAATCAAAAGACAGAGCTTGGTAAAACATTTAAAAATACTATCTACCTATATGTTATCTACAAGACACAGCTTAGATTCAAAGACACAAAAAGTTTGCAACTAAAAGGATGGAAAAAGATATACCAGGCAAACACTAATCAAAAGAGAACTGGAGTAGCTATACTAATAAAACACAGAATTAAGAAAAGATTGTTACTAGACATAAGGATATTTTATTACAATCAAAGGATCAATCCATCAGGAAAATATAATTATAAACATATATGCACCTAAAAACATGGCACCAAAAATAAGGAGAAAATGGTAGACACAGGAAAAAAAAAGATAATTCAGCAATAATAGTTTTAGTAATAGAACAACTAGGTAGAAGACCAACAAGAGAAGACTTGAACAACTCTATAAATAACCACTTGATCTGTTAAGCATCTACAGAACATCCACACAATAACTGCAGAATACACATTATTCTCAAATGCACATGGAACATTCTCCAGAATAGACTAGATGCTAAGAAATGAAACAAGTCTCAACAAACTGAAGAGAATGGAAACCATATAAAGTATGTTCTCCCATGATGAAATGAAATTATAAATCAATAACAGAATGAAATTTGGGAAATTCACAAATATGTGCATATTAAACAACAAACTCCTAAATATCCAATGGGTCAGAGAAGAAATCACAAAGAGAATTGGAATTTCTTTTGAATGAAAATCTAAACATATAAAAAGATACATAACAATTCTAGTGAGCACAGGATTTGAGCAGACATTTCTCCAAAGAAATACAAATGGCCAATCAGCATATGAAAAGTTTCTCAACATAGATATACTAGGCAAAGCCACATGTGATACAAAGAAACAATGACCCTTGAACAACATGGGTTTGAACTGCATGGGTGGGTCCATTTACAGGTGGATTTTTTTCAGTAGTAAATACTGCAGTATTACATAAGCCATGCATATGCGGAACCTCAGATAGGAGGAACTGCACATATGGAAGGCTGACTATAAGTTATACGCTTTCCGCCGTGAGGAGGATGAGCGCCCCCAACCCCATGTTGTCCAAGAGTCAACGGTACTTAACATCTACTAGGATGGCTATTATAAAAGATAGAAAATAAGTGAGAATGGAGATAAAATGACATCCGCATAAATTTCTTTATGAGAATGTAAAATGGTGCAGTTACTTTAGCAGTTTGTCAATTACTCAAAACATTAAATGTAGAGTTGCCATATTACAAAGCAACTGCAATGCTAAGTAGATACCCAAAGAAATGAAAACATGTCCACACAAAACCTGAAATATCTTTCAACTGATGAATGGATAAAATGAGGTTAATCCATAAAATGGAATAGTATTCAGCTTAAAAAAGGAATGAAGTACTAATATATACTACAATATGGATAAACAACCAAAACATGCTAAGTAAAACAAGCCAGACACAAATGACACATACTGTATGATTCCATTTATATGAATGGCCAGAATAGACAAATTCATAGGAACAAAAATTTAGATTAGTGGTTTCCAGGGTGGGTAAAAGGGGAAAATGAGGAATGACTACTAATGGGTATGGGGCTTCTTTCTGGTGGTAATGAAAATGTCTTACAATAACACAGTAATGATGGTTGCACAACTCTATGAATATACGAAAAGCCACTGAAACTTTCAAAGGATGAATTTTACAGTATATTAATTATATATCACAATATAGTTTTTTTTTTTAAAAGAAGTTAACTGCCTTACGCAGAATCACACTGAGATTAGCAGGATTGCTAAGATCGGTGTTGTTACTATAAAGCATTTAATCTTGTTATTATAAAATTGACATGACACTTGTTAGCTATAAACCCAGACTGCCCCCAAATAATGGTTACCAGTATCCTGGCCATAAATTAAGGTAAAGTAATTGTGCCAGCATCAAACTGCCCAACCTGTGTAGACATAATACATAAACATGTAAGCAAAGATTAGAGATAAAATACCATATGGAGACTAGTCTTACCATTGAAATATTTTCATCCACTAGGACATGTAAGCTTTCCAGTGACACCATGAAGTCCAAAGATGATCCCATAACACAGCTGGGTTAAATAATGATCTATCAGAGAAGCAGCAGAGGCAAGACTGTAAAGAACAGTCACTAAAGAATCTCAAAAACAGAAAAGTACATTTTATCACAGATGGTGAAAAATCTTAGCAGGACCACATCTATAATACAGAGGGGTTGCTGAGCCAACAACTAGATATTTATTTTTTGTAACAGATAGGAAAATATGACAACTCAGTACCAATACAAGGCAGTAAAAAAACCAAAATTTTCTTAATGGTAGAAAAAGTCTAAGACCTAACAACTATATCTGAATCACCTTGGTGACTATGGTTTAGATTAATGCTATTCAACAAATAATGACAGCAAGACAGAAACAGTGACCCCTCACCGTGATAAAATTCTGGGATACATTTTTTTTTGATCGTGTGATTAAATTAACATTGGCAGTATAACAAATCATGGATCTACGGTTTCATAATACAGCAAATAACAGGACCCCCAGAACCACTCAGTCCATGGTTGGCAGATCCTAATACCTGATGTTTTGCTAACTAACAAAATTCCAGGCAGTCAACTGCAGGAGCAAAAGAAGGCTAAATGTTTAACACTATTAGAATATTCTAATCTAAATAGCAACACTGAACTAAAAGTAAACAATGAAAAGTTTTGCATATAATGTACTGAGCAATCCAGATGACGACACTAAAGCACACCACCTAAACAAGTTTTGCCATGAAAAAAAAATTGTTTTCTGAAACCAAGTGAGACGCAGCTCAAAGTACTGTTTAGCAAACAATAGTGGTTGCTAGAGAATACCAGCAAAATTAAACCACTACTCATCACTGCATTATACATATGGATGCTAGATAATTTTTTAAAGTAATAATTTGGGAAACAGGGCACAACTATAGCCAATAATACATTAACACATACTATGCTTTTTGGTACCCATATCAGATTATCATAGGGCATGTGCTTACTGGGGCAATGTTAGGTTTGACAAAAGTCAGCTGAAGTTACTGTAACAATAGTACAATAAGAGTATATGAAATAACAACACTTGGAATTTTTGGAATAGCACATTAAGTCTTTATCAATACACCCCCTCAGGCATTTTTTCATATACGGAGAGTAATGTACTCCAGTGAGGTCAGCTGGTTTTAGGAGAAACATGGTCCTTGGTACCTGATGTAAAGACATCATCCATGTATTTTTTTAAGCTCTTTATTGGAATATAATTGCTTTACACTCTTGTACCAGCTTTTGAGGTACACCAAAGTCAATCAGCTATATTTATACATATATTCCCATATCCCCTCCCTCCTGCAACTCCCTGTCCTGGCCCTCTAAGGCATTACCCATCATCGAGTTGATCTCCCTTTGTTATACAGCAACTTCCCACTAGCTATCTATTTTACAGTTGGTAATGTATATATGTCTATGCTACTCTCTCACTTCATCCCAGCTTCCCCTTCGCCCCCCGCCTCCCCAACCCCGTGTCCTCCAGTCCATCCTCTGCACATCCATGTATTAATTTGCTACTGAAAATTTTAAATTGCTAATGATAAGCCAGAACAACAAAGCTAGTAAGTAGGGATATTGAATTAAACCAATTCTATATCATCACTGCACTATAATGCACACAAACACCAAAGTCAAATTTTATAAGGCAGAACCTGTAATTGGACAAAATCAAGAAATGAAACAAGCACCCCTGAAATTCCTCAAATGTATTTTTGGCTCACTGCAGTCATCAGGTTACTGTGCTCTCAATCATAACCATACTCGTGATGCAAGCAACGCAATATCACTCAAAAGGGTGACATGTTGTGGACTAATACAGTACTAGAGTCTTGAGGGGGAGGGGAGGGAAACTTTGTGTCCACAATGCGGCAATAAACCTTGAAATATTTCTTGACAATGGACACAAAAACCTCCATAAATTTGGGAGCAAGACACCTAAAATTATAGGAAAACAGCCACTGAAACATATGTAATCATTATACTGACCTACTTTAAAAAGTCACATGCCTCAGTGAATGTGGAGATAAAGTTAATGATAATACAAGCAAATAAACAGCTTTTATCAACACTAAAATAGTTTTTGCTCTTTAGTACTATTATGTTTTCTCTTTGTCCACTAAACTATGCAAAATCTGGATGAGCTTTTCTTGGAGTTTTACTAGTGAAAACCTCCCTTCTATCATGTTATGGAGGATTGACAGTAATTGGCAAGACTACTACTTTACATACAGCATGATCAAAGTGATCTATAAACAAGAAAATCACACTATAGGTGATATACATGCCATATATAACCTACAATAGTTGACAATCACTATGCCCTCAAGAACCTTACAATATTATTGTTGTCTACCATCAATGGAGCATTACATTTAGAGTAATAATCCCTGAAGGGAAATATGCAACCAATACCACTAATACAAGCTGTGGAAAATTAAGTACTAGTGAATTTCCACAATCATTGCTTATTGTTCACAGAAATGCACAAAATTTAGAGGTATACTGTAAATGATTGAATAAGACAGTAAAGGTACCAGTAAATAGCCTTATTAATACCTCTAACAACCAAAAAACAGAAAATATTGGGCCTTAAAAGCCTATTGCTCTTTAAAATTACTTAGATGTCTAACAATAAAAGACAACAACAATAATCCTGAAATACTTTAGTGACTCAAAATAAAGGAACCAGATTGTAATGTTACTGGAAAATTGGGGAGCCATTTCTGATCTGTAGTGATTTCACAAAGGGTGCTGCCCTGTGGACAAATGAGGTACGACATAAAAGCTATCATAGTTGGTCATCTTGTGTCCACAAGATGGCGCCAAATCCCCACCAATCTCAATATTTGATTATGTAGCAGAGGTATTAAACTGCACTGCTGACACTAATTTCCTACATTCACGTGAACATCAAACCACCTAAATTCCCATAGGGCAATGATGCATGTACCAATTGGATACAAGTTCAGATTAGCTCCAACCTGTCTACAGCTTGGTTACAAATCTGGAAACTCCCATTACAACCTATGAAAATGCCCCACTATTACCTCAGATGTAATACGCAGTGGAATAATGAAGCAATGGCCATAAAATATTGGAGCCCAGAAAATGACACATATATTTATGACTAAATTTACCTATGTACACTTTGGCCTGTCAAAAGTCCTTCAGAACCAAACTTGGAATGCAAACTTGTCACCTGTTAAACAGCAGTATGGGTAAATTTAGTACAAAACATCACCTAACTCTGAGAAAGTGCAAAATCTAGTATTTAGATATATGCCCAGATAAACACTATCAATGCATTGGAGAGTGGCATTGTAAAATTATTTGCAAATAATAAATACATACATGAAACGTTCAGCATAAAGGACTAACCGCATATATACATAATTTAAAAATGTTTCTCCACCAAAATGCCTTTATTACTGACTTGCTGGCTTCCAACGCTAAAGTGGTGCATTACTAAGAGTAATTTTCTTCAAATTCATCTAATAGCTTATAAAAGACAACACTGTAAAGACAAATGAAATACACAGAAGATCCATGGTAATGGGTCTTCTGTCCAAAACACAGCACCAAATTTGTCAAGATTTGTGAAAGATATGATTGGCAGTGGGATCCTACTTAATGTTCCCAAATATTCAGACAAAAACGACTCTGCAAAAAAGTACATACACTACCAAATATAAAATGGATGGTTAGTGGGAAGCTGGTGCATAGCACAGGGAGATCAACTCGATGCTTGGTAACGACCTAGAGGGGTGGCATAGGGAGGGTGGGAGGGAGGCTCAAGAAGGAGGGGATATGGGGATATACATATAAATACAGCTGATTCACTTTGTTATACAGCAGAAACTAACACATTGTAAAGCAATTATACTCCAATAAAGATCTGAGGGAAAAAAAAGTACATAGGCACCTAACGATACCTAGCACACTTTCTTTTTAAAAAAGCCTTATTGTATTGGTATAGAATCAAGGGATCCTAATGAAATGTAACTGGAAAAGACTCTGAGACAGACTTGTAATGTCACCTTTACAGAGGCAAAGCAGAGTGGACAACTGGAGAACTCCATACACTCATACTGTTATTTGCAAGCCTCTGGAAGCGTCAAAGAATAAAAGGTAGGTGACTGAAGTTATAGATATATGACAGTAGTAACATTACTTAAAAGTCATAAATATGGAAAAGTGTATTTATCCAGGTTTGCAGTATTATGCACCATAAAGTGATGACAAGACCAAACTTCCCATAGAAAACTGACATCCAATAACAAATGGCTACATGATTGCACTACAAATTCCAATTAGTGGCTCAATATTTCAAAGATGGGTGCCAAAAAAAATGGGTGCCAAATCTGTGACTTTATTGGACAACTTGATTGCATTGCCTATTTGGAAGCAGCCAACCAGGTAAATTAACATTGCACCTAAAAACAGTGACTGGTTTATCATACATGTAAGCAAGAATGTGTAGTTTCTAGAAATAAAGGACCTTAAGATACAATGAGTTTTTCAACAAGCAGCAAAATTTTACGAAAATTTTTACTAGGTCTAGACTCTGGAACATAGCCCTCTGGGCTACAGATTTCCAAAGGATAAGTCATGCAGTTACATTTGATTTTCTTGCTCATTTGTCCATAGAGAAACCAAAACTGGAAATTCACTACAACCATATCATGGGAAGTTGTGCTGAGTATAGCTGCCAGTTGGGTGTTACATTCCATTTGAAGAATCAATTAAACCAGAAAAATAGAGTAGCACCATGTCTAAGACATTTATCCTATCTTAGGACAGCCAATTCTCCAGCTCTGGCTGTCTATGATGCAACAAAGCAGTCTACAGCAGCATATTTAGGAGATGGACAACTAGAAAAGGTGTTAGGCATTAATATGCTTTCAAAGAACCAAATATTTTAAAGGCATTTCTTGAAAATCTAAGAAAGGTCACCTGTAACTACCAAAGTAGGGAATTGTCCAGATAACCTTAACGTAATGAAAATTCAAGTAACATGTCCTAGGCATTAGAATGCTTGAAAGGAATAGTAATGTCTACTAATAGTATTAATTGAGATTATCTGCGAAAATACAACCCAGCCCATCAGGGGATAGTTGAGAACTACAACGTTCAGAGCTTCAGTTGGCTAAGACAAAAAGTGCTAGCACTATACAACAGCTTTTGGCCACTTACAGGAAAACTGCCCTTAAAGCCAATGGGTGGAGAATCTATTGCAAACATGATTCCCAAAGAGCAGGGGCTAGTACTATGGGTGACAAAATCATATTAGAATATTTTCAGATAGCAAATTCATTGACGATAGGCACTATTACTAACTAGGTATTAAAGAATTCACCACCTAAAAGATTGTTGCATATTTGCTGACAGCAATGACAAACTTCCATCTGAAGTTTTGCTTCCTAGTTCACTTTCAGGGACATTTTGACCAATGTTATCATTAGGCAATTCTGATTTCTTCTTAGTACTGGGGTGCATAATGGAAGGCACTTCACAATATGCTGAGGTTCTAGAAAATGGCCTTTGTATGGACAGGACAAACTATAAGGAGACCTACGTTTCTAGTTCACACACTCTAGTGCAACGTAGAGAGGGAGCAGCAAAGGTGAACTAACCTTAACTTCCAACGATGAGAGATCTTCTGTGCTGCAGCATGGGGCTCCTTCAAATCAATGAAACAGCCAAGCAGCGAAGTATATTCATGAATCCCACCCATACTCCAAGGACACATTAAAAAGTATTTATTCCCCCCCTTTTGTGTAAATCTTGCCCAGTTTGTAGTTCCAACATGTAGAAAACCATATGCTTTTCACTTAAAAATGCCATTTTTTTTTGTGCTGGAATCTGAAACTGATGATTCAGAAGCTGGTTTTATTCCCATCTCTGCCAGTATGTCAGTTTTAAAGCTTAAAATAAACAAAATCTTTCCTTTCTTGACTGCTCTTAATATGTGTTTGAGATGTGAACCAGGAAGTGCAAAGGAAGCTTAAAAACTACGCACAGAAAGCAACTCATCCAAAGGACGGGTAACTCAACACAGGGTAATAAATGCAAAGTGCGCTGGCCATTCTGGCAGTGATCAAAAATTGCCTGTATCAATGTCTGTGGGCATCACAAAGCTCTACGGACTAAGTATACCCCAAACAAAAAGCATCAGGCTCATTCCTCCTCCCGATGAAAGCAGGGGTAATCTTTGTTCTCTTTATTGCAAACCTGTTCTGGATTATTCTTGAGGTCAATACCTGCAACAATTCTTCTGGTTAAAAACCATCTCACTACATCCTTGAACACCTGCTCTGGCCCTAACACAAGGTATGGGATTTCTTAAATCTCTTATTTTGGAGTTTCATCTAAGACTTCCTAACTCTAGAGTACATGCTAAACTACTGCACTTAGTTAAAAGGCAGTAAGGGCAGTGAGTTTCTAAGATGAACACCAGGAGTTCATCATAGCAGCATCTGTCTGGACAGCCTTCTGGCCCTGATAAACAGAAGCCAGTGAAAAGTACAGCTAAGCCAAAGACATCCCATCCCAAAGGACAGCTGGAATTTCAGCAATACTATGATCAGAGACCTCTCAGGGGACCCAGAGCCTTGTCTACCATGGTGTACTATTCCCCGGGGAACAAATGTTGCGTGTTGCTTCCTACTGTCCTATAGAGGAATTCTCATCTTCTTTGAAGAATACTGGCTTCCTGTATTAACTGAACATAGTTCCAGTAGCAACTAAAACTTCTCAATAGGTTAACTTCTCTTAACTTTATCCTCAAGTGTAAAACATGAAAACTAAGAAATGCTTAAAGTCAAGTTACTGAATCAGATGGCCTACAATCTAATGACTGTAGTTATATATGTTGATTAAATATCCTGTACTTACCAGACAGGAAGATTCTCTGAGATATGTTGAAATCCACAAAAAATCCTTAAGATCTTAACACACTCAACCCATCGTAGTCCCCCATCCCTCTCCCATTAACCCCCAAATTGAACAGTGATAAGTACTCAGGAAACACTGGTAGGACACAGGCTTGGCCCATCAATCCCACAGGCATGAGAAGCCAGGGAGAGTGGAAAGGATTCTTGGATATAATAATAAAGGCATCTCAAGTTGGAACTTTCTATATAAAGGCAATGGTCCCTGAACTCCATTTTCAACATATTGAGCAGCTTGGGAGTGAAACAGAGAAGAGGCAAAAGAATAATTTTTTTCAAAGTCACTGCTAATAACTACAGTGCCTGCTTGATAGGGCTCCGACTGAGGGCTCTTGATAAGTGACAAAAACCCGTGTCCCCTGATTCCTACAGGATATGCATCCTTCCCTCCATGCTGCCCCAGATATCTCCTCTGCTGCTCATCAGCTTGATACCGCATCCCCATTCCACAGGAAACCATCCCTTCTCAACTGCTTTGGTGGCCTAAATGACAGCCACAAGTGGTCCCTCTCCCAGGCTTGAACACACCCAGAGCATACACAATTGCTGGCCCCCAAAACACACAGAACCAGGATGGACATTAAGGGGGAAGAGGTGAGGCTGAGCCCTGCCAAGGAGATGGGGTGATGTGAAGATAGCTGCTGAGATCACGTCTTCTCGGACTGATGTTTGATTTCTTCAAAGCACTATGCAGTCTTTCTTCTTTGAAACCAATTCCAAATGGATCTTCCATCCCTTCCCTTCTTCCCTTCTTGCCCCAAACCTTTAGGCCCTCACCCCTAGCTATCTCCCATATGTAATAACTCTCAAACAGAATTCCTAATAGCATCAACCTGTATGATAGGAAATGCTGACTACCCCATACATACTCCCTATTTCCCTCTTAATTGTTTCTTAATAAATGAGAAGCCAAGACTCAACATCAAAAGTACTAGAAGGGCTCAGGCAGTTTGCTTGAGTATTCAATCTAGCCTAGGCCAGATAAGCCACCCACACCCAACCCTCGGTCTCAGTGTTCACACATAGAAACTCATAGGGCCTAATCAGGCAATCGGTCTACTCAGCTCTAATACTCTATAGAATATGGATTTGTATTCCTTCTCTTAACCATGCACCCCTTACCTTGAGGCTTGGGAGGGGCACTGTCTACCCCAGAACATCTCTGGTGTTAGCAGTGACCCCAAAAAACTCCATCTCAACTATCTTCTGAGATGCACCAGTTCTTCTGATGCAGTGGCAGGTTAACAACCATGGCAAAGTCTAATAATGCGAAGTGAGTCCTCATCCTACCACCCTGCTCCTTGGACCTAAAGGCACCTCCAAGATTCTGCCTCAAGCTACCTTATGGTTTGGTGTGAGGGGACATTAGACACCCAACAGCAGGCAAATGTAAGTGATTACAGTTCCTGATATTTGGCATTCTTTGGGGGCCAGGGTGAAATAAGTGACTTCCTAGACAGACTAATTCATAGGGGAAACCTACAAAGGACTCCCTAAATTGTCCTGCTCACCCTCTAAGTAGGTCAGTTCAAAATTCCTGCTGTTGTGAATACTCATTTACTTAACAGCCAAGCTGCTACTAAACTAGCTCAGTCACCTGGGGTTAAAGCCTCATAGGCCGAAGCAGGGAGGTAAGGCAAAGAGAATAAGCCACAATCTAAAAACAGAAGCTTTCAACAAGTAAGCCCACCCCACAAAACCACCATTTAAAGGTAAAAGAAGTCTTAAAATGCGACAAATGAAAGACACCAAGAGGCACCAAGGGGCACATAACTCATTCTTCAATGACTCCATAAAGCCCCTCAATTGTCTGGCTCCAGACGTGGACCCCCAAAAGCCAGCACACCACAAACTATAGCTGACTGGCTGATGCTCCCGAGCTCTAAGGAGACAATGATGCCCAGAGACCATGATCCCTACACCCATAATCATTTATATTCCAAAAGAAGGATAAATGACCCACACACTCACCCCCATCTGCTTTGCTGAGAATTTTATGAGGATTTATTTATTGTATAAGCCTGCTGACTTTCCCAGGCAGGTGGTTAAACTCTGAATATGAAGGGTTGGTGAAGGTGGAGGTGAAAAGATAAAAAAAAAAGAATATTAGAACAGACTCAGATAAACGAAAGGGGGGCAAGAAGCAAAAACTGCACGTGCCAGGTAAAGGAGAGTGAAACGGGACTCTATGAGGGGCCTTGAATGTAGGGGCTAAGAGTGTGGACCCTGAAGTAAGATCACCTGGGTACAAATCCCTGCTTTGCAAATGACTTGCTGTGTGACCCTTGACAAGTCATCCAGACTGTGTAAGCTGTAATTTCCCCATCTGTAAAATGTGGATAAGACTACTCACAGCACCTAAAGGAAAGGGTTACTGTCAGTATTAAATGCTTTAATACATGAACAGACAGGAACTACCCAAAGTTGCTTCTGAATCTGGGCTCCAGCAATCTGGGTCTATTAGCCGCTTTGCTTTGCTGTTTCAGCCCTGACACAGGTATGCTATTCTCACTAGGGCCATGTGGCCAGGTAAGAAACTGTGCCTGGTCTAAGGACTTGTGCACATTACAACTGAAGTGACCCATACGTACATGAATTAAGTATATTTAACTTCAACCTGAAAAAACTTGAGAGCTAGAAGTTCAGAAACTTCAAGGCCAAGTCAAGGCTGAGGGCCAATAAATAAAAAGAAAGCTTTTCAATCCCAAAGGAGTCCCTGGAAAAGGAGTAAAGCCTGGCTTTGAAAAAGGCTATAGTCAACACTGGAGATGCAGGTCTGACACCCAAAGCCCACCCTCCTCCTACCCTGTCGAAGCAGGTCTCTGTCAGGGCAGTGAGCACTAGTAGCCCCAACCACTGCCACAGAAATGTCTTTGAAGAACAGACAGTGATCAATTCTCCCTCTGTGCACAGCCGTTTTCTTTCCTATTAAAAAAAGAAAGCTTATTTAGAAAAAACTGTTTTGTTGGGGAAGGCTAACTGCACTTCAGATGAATCAAAGTTTTAACCGCTGAGAAACCACATGTATTCCTTAGGCAAATATTAAGTGCATATGGATCATCTGTTGCCAAGCAAATACTGGGAAATTTTCATAGGTGTGAAGGTTAGCCATGCTTCTCTCCTTTGATAAACGTGAGTTAACTGAATCCTAAACAATTCAAAGCTTTTCTTGGAATGTAAAATGCCACAAACCGAGCCTTCAAACTGTAACTTAAAAAGCATTCTTATCTTGTTAAAATTATTTTCTCTCCAATTCACACTTTGATTATCTGTACAATGTACATATTAACACCAATTATAATTTACTTATCAGAGGATGCAGTGAAGAGAATATCTGCAAGGCCTATGGTAGGTGATAATCAATAGGAACACAGACATAGGTAGTCAGTTTGGGTAAAGTTCTGTTTTTAATGGATTTTCTTTAAAATCAACCAATTGGACTATGCATTATAGTTTATAAATTATTCTGTAGTTTAACGGAATAAAACTCCCCCCCCCCCCGACAGAAAGACAGCCCTCGTCCCAACAATCTGAAAGATAATGGGATGGAATGTTTGCTCACCTGACAATTCAGCAATCCTCAGTGGATGCAAGGTGGAAAGTCAAATGGAGGCTGAAGACCTGAAGACAGAGGAGCCTGAATTTCCAAAGTTGAACCTGGACAGAAACATCTAAGGTAAAACAGTTGACTTGATGGCAGGTTGGCTCCCAGGAATCTCTCGGTTCTGGGAGCCAGATAAAGGAACCAAAAGGCAGTTCTCTACTTGGGAAGTCAATTGAGTACTTTGGAACAAGTCTCATTCTACAGTGCTTCTTGGGGGAGAGGGTGGAGGGATAAATTGGGAGACTGGGAATGACAAATACACACTACTATATATAAAATAGGTAACTAATAAGGACCTACTGTGTAGCACAGGGAACTCTAGTCAATACTCTGTAATGGCCTATATGGGAAAAGAATCTAAAAAAGAGTGGATATATGTATATGTATAACTGATTCGCTTTGCTATACACCCGAAACTAACACAACATTGTAAATCAACTATACTCCAATAAAAAAAATTTTTTTTAAAAAGTACTTCTTCCATGGAGTGTGGTTAAGTTACAAAAACGTGTATAATAAGGTTGTTAGGATGGAGACATCACAAGAGGAAATGTCAGAGAGGTCAAGGGTAATTAAGAAAATACAAAGATGATGCTGTAGTATCCTGGGGCAATTAAGAGCTTAGGCTCTTCCATCATAAGACGTGGGTTCAAAAAGGGAGTCTACAATTTACTGGCTGGCCATTCTTGGCTGAGTTTTGAACTTCTCTTGGTTTGACAACCTGTCTTTGAAATGTAATAAAAACAATACTAACATCAGAGTTGGTGAGATTATTATATCAAGTAGAAGCAATGAGAACAATTCTATGTTTGGCTATCTCTAAAATGAACCAACCTTGAGAGGAAATGGCCTTTATTAAAGGTCTTTTCTGTACGGTTCATTGTGTCTGCCATGTTTGGAAACCAGATGTGGAGATAAGGGTCATATCCAGGTGTTCGATTAGAAAGGCACCCCACTTAATCCTAACACACCTATCCTATATACTCTGATTGCATCTACTTTGCTAGTCCAGCATTTAAACTTAAAAAAAAAGGGTGCAAATCTTAAAGAGTTCCTGATCTTCCTAGGAGCACAGTTACCCCTGGACATTGAAAAGGACCTCAATTTACCTCCAACTAAAGCATCACTGATAAAGATAATGAGAGAACCTACAGAGCAGAGATTCTGGGGATGAATTGCCTGAGTCACTCTGTGACATTTGGGGAGCAACATTACTGAGTTTAACTGACCTCAATTATCACAGCTGAAAAAAATAAGGGATATTATACTTCCTGACCATTAAAACTGAGTCAAAGCACACATAGAGCAATGTGTAACACTTACTACGTGCTCTGTTAATGTGAACTATTGCTATCAAAAGACAATTATAAAAGAAAGGATATTGTATAAAACAGACTGCTAGGTCTATAATAAAAAGAAATAGATAAGATGAGTAAGAGGTATGGAAATGAGAAGGAATAGTTGTGTTTGGTAGAAAGTGCCAAGAAAACGGATTAAAAGGTTAAAATAATCTTTCAACCATTAAATGTGTTAGCAATTAGTGAAAGTGAAAGGAACAGAGGCATCTCATAACATAGGACTGAAAGAGGAAGACAAAGGATGGTGGATGACAGCAGGGCATGGAATGACTGTCAGAGCTGAGACTAAGTGTGAAGGGATGTAGGGATATATGAACAACATTTGCTTCTTGAATGTGGGTCTAATTACTTTACACTTTACTGTCTTCACATCAGCTAATCAAGAGGTGCAAACAAACAAAAAAAATCAGGTCTCTAACAAGTTTAAAATAAAAGAAATTATTAGAGAGATATGTACACAAAGATGTTTCCATAAATGTTAACTGCACTGATATGTTCAAATATTATTTCTAAAAAAACTTAAAATACTTTTAATGTCTAAAAAAGAGGTACATGTTATACAAAAAAATCACAGTCCAAATGAGATTAGTATGTATTCATATTTAAAGACAGGAAAATGTTTTTGTTAATTTAAGAGCTATCTTACCAGTGTACATACACACACTAAAAAAAAATGTATCAAAAATCCGAGTGGTTCTGGCTATTCTTCTTTTAATTGTGCTATGCTTTTTTATTTCAGTTTTTTTTTCACAATGAATACCTATGCCTTTTATAATTTTTAAATACATTGTATAATGTGGGAAAGAAAACGATTCTTTGAGTGATAGATATATAGATTTGAATTTATTCCTCCCTAAAGAAATTGACTAAAGGTCCTCAGAAAATGTGAAGAGAATAAGAAGGAAAAAAGGAAAGTAAAGAGGAAATGTTCAGGAAATGGATAACAATTCTACACAACATACTGACCTATAATAAAAATTATAGCTAAAAGAAAAATACATTCAAAATCACATAAAATTATTTACCCAATGAGTGTTGCTATTTAATTTTAATCAAGGAAAATAGACACTGATACCAAAGGTATCTCAACTAAAATAGGAAAACATTTTTGTTAAGTTTTGGATAGCCTGTGCTAATATCAATATGGATACCTCATAATTCCAGCAGACCGAAGTTTTATCTTAATACTGCAGAGCCAATTTCAAGATTTTTATTGCAAGAGTTAAATAATTCTCTATCGTGCAGTTTACTATGAGCAATTTAATTTGCTTAATAAAATGCAGAAACAACCAAAAACATTACATGCATGTTGTAGAGCAGGGCTATCCATTAGATAGTAAACAAAATGTGGTTTATAAACAAAGTGTGTATATAAAAATACATATATTAATATGTTGTATAAAAACAAAATGTGTCATATAAACAAACTGAATGCATAAATAAAGTGATATACACACACACACACAGTGAAATATCAGTTGGCTATTAAAAAAAAGGCAATGAAGTTCTGGCACATTGAACACTAATGAACCTTGAAGATATTCTAAAAAAAAAAACAAAACACACACACACACACATGCAAAACAACAAATATTATACTGCTCCAATTATATGAGGTACCCATAATAGGCAAATCCACAGAGACTGAAAGTAGATTAGAGGTTGCCAGAGGCTAGGGAGAGAGGAAACGTGACAGATGTACCATAGTAATTGATATAAAATGTTAATATAGGGGAACCTGAGTGGGAGATATATGAGAACTCTTTGTAACTTTATGTAAATCGAAAACTTTTCTAAAAACAAAAAGTTTATTTAAAAAATAAATAACCAGAATGATGACATCCACCTCCCCCCAATTTTACTCTATAAATAGGTTACCACACATTTTGATCTTTCCGTGTACTAAAAATTAGACTTATTACAAATTCAAAAAAGGAAACTGAATTCAATTTATAATATCCTTGTTGAGACCCCTGATGTGCAAGGAAAATTTTGGGATACCTGTTTCATAATACTGTGCTAAAATACAGGTTAAACAATACATAGTCTTGTATTTTGAAGAAAATTACTTAAGCAACTATAAAATGGTTAAATAAAACATTTCTGGATGGGCAACTGAGAAGAACTTTAATAAAAAATGTTCATATTTTTACCAACCTTTGCAAAGATACCATCATATACAAATCATATAAAAATACACAAGGAAATACGGATCATGTTTTCACTGCACCATTATTTGTGAAAGGAACAAACAGCTTTAAAGTAAACTGCTAAATAAATTATATTATGTATGAATTTTAATTTCAAACTAAGAGCCAAGTATTCTGATGTATAGTCCAGAGTCACATGTTAAATGCCAAAATTGATAATTTTTAGAACACATAATTGAATGACTTGTGTATGACAATGGGTCCTGTTTAAGGCATGCAAAGACACAAGGCAAGACAGAGGACTCTATGAATATGACAGTCATGAAACATCCCATAAATATTACTTTGATAAGACTATCTCAATCAAGAACACAAGCAATGTGCAATAATAGGCATGCAAGCAAGCACAGATCATGAAATATTATAGTACTATTTCTGCTTTAGCTCTTCTGTGTACTCTGATTAAAATCACCCTGCATATTAATTTTAACCTAAGATTTCCTGTTATAAAGTCCATGTATGTATACACCATATGACATCTTTACAGTACACCTGTGGCAGGAAAAAGAAAGTATAATAGCAGCTGGGAAAAACAAAAACCCTGGGTAGAACTGACACAAAATAGAATAATGGAAAAAACTCAGATGGAGACTACCCTAGTAAATTGTTGAAGTGGGAAAGTCAAGAGCCATGATGAATAGTTACTGACACAAATATTTTTATGTAGAACCAAGAAATTTAGAGTATATGGAATGGTATCACATAAATGAATCTAAATATGGACAGGCAGCAAGTTGGCACAGCAAAGAGTAACCTAATACTTACACAATCAAAATAATTCCATACTGTCACAGAAAAGACAGTTAATGGACTCACACAGGAGCAGACCAGAAGCAGACCCACATAAATTATGAAATTTAGTATTTGACAAGATGTAACTTTAAACAAATGAGCAAAAGATGAATTTTCAATAAATAGTACTGGGCAATTGGCTAGCCTTTTAAAATAGAATGTGAGATCATTATATGACTACTGACATCAAAACAAGATTCAAATGGAACAATGATTTTGATTAAATTACAAAAATACTAAAAAGAAGTTCAACTTGTAGGGCTGCTCATATGATGTTTTTTCCCTTTGGCCTAACCATGTGGTAATTACATTCACAGATTTCCTAAAATTGAATCATCCTTGCATGGTTGGCATAAACACTACTTGCCTGTAGTCATGAATTTGTTCCTCGATTCTTCTCACCAAGTTTATATTTAGGTTATTTCCTTATACAGTTAACACTTGAACACCACCAGGGTTAGAGGTGCTGAACCCCTCCCTCCCAACGCAGTCAAAAATCCACATACAACTTTACAGTCAGCCCTCCATGATCATGGTTCCACATCCAAAGATTCAACCAACCAGGGATCATGTAGTATAGAACGTATTTATTGAAAAACTAAATACTCATATATAGTGGGCCCTGGAAGTTCAAACTCCTGTTGTCCAAGGATCAACCATATATCACTGTCAGAGAGTGGTCCACAGATCTATTTTTATCAGGCTATTGTTTCTACAATATGCTGACTTTATAAGAAGAGTATCAACTTATATATGCAGAGACTATCTCTGAAAGGTTACACATGAAATTAGTAACAGGACTTGTATCTGGGAAGAAGCAAGATTGAGGACTAAGAAACCATGGATGGAAAGAGAACTTTTAACTATATCCACTTTAGTGCAAATAGAACTATTACTATTTGCATGTATCATTGTTTTTTGAAAAAAAAAAACTATCATAATCTGTGAGTGACAGTAAAACTGGAACATTTTCAAAGGGCAATCTAGCAACCTAATGAATCAAATTATTAAATGTGCATACTCTCTTTTTTTTAAGCTCTTTATTGCAATAGAATTGCTTTACATTGTTGTGCCAGTTTTTGCTGTACAACAAAGTGAATCAGCTGTATTTATACATACATCCCCATATCCTCTCCCTCCCACGACTCCTGCCCACCCTCCCTACTGCAGCCCCTCTCTTTACTCATAAATTATCATACAGAATTACTAGTCCAAGTACCCCAAAACAAGTGTACAAGATACATAAAAATATAAATGATGTGTAACACACTGTTTGCATTTAGGGGATGACACATATGGTACTGTATACATATTGGTATTATAGTCATACCAATTATTCAACATTTAATGAGCACCCACTAAGTGCCAGGCAGTTTTAAGACATGGAATCACAGCATTCTAAAAGGATAAAAATGCTTAGCCTACAAAGACACAAACCCTTGTATATATCAGCAAAGAGTTTACATATCAGCAGCAACAACCAAATTGCCACTAGGCTGCCAATCAATCAGGGGTTATAGGGAATATATCAATGCAAGATGGCAGGCCACCTTACGTTATTCCAACCTAACCTGAGCTGAAAGTGTTAATGCTTAGCAGACTCCTACAAATTCTACAATATACCTTTGAGCTCCATGACTCTGGTAGAAATTCATTGGTTTTAAAGATGTTCGTACAATCTGTTGAAAGTGGATATGCCTACACCCTACATTACAATGTAATTTCAGACCCAGGGTGTAATGCTTGTGTAATATGATTATGCAACTGTTCAATCCCAGGTACTGATAGACATATCATGTAACCTCTAAACTAGAAAATAATACAGCTGAAAGTATAAAATTACCAATTATAGCTCAGTCACTAAAGTTACTACAAGATATACTGACCCCTTGGGCTTGAATCACTATATTTGGTCTAACATCACAGGGAACATTCTGGGTCAAAGGAACACCCCCCCCCCCGTAAGCATAACTTAAGCCAGACACTTAACATTACTTCAAAAGATTTTTAAATTTCTACAAAGTGAAAATAAACTGGAAATTATGCCAGGCTGCCAAGGTATCATGATTCCAAGAGAAGGGAATGGGTGACAATCAACAACATGAAATTTTAAAAAAGACAATATTTATCTAGAGACATATGAAAAAGGCTGCATTTATGACTGATATGATTCCTGGCCCAGAATTACAATAATTTTAGCAAGAACACCTACTGGACAAAAGTAGGTCTCTTGGAACCTCTAATAATCGGAATTTAAGCCCCTTGGTGGCAATACATTGATATATATGGTGATGAGTCCACTGTGACAATAACAAAAGTCCTTCAGAGAACAAGATCAACCAATGTTAGCTTGGTTACTTGGCCCCAAATATGGCTTCTGCCTTAGGGTGCAACTCTGGTGATAAAATTCCCCTGAAGTCCAATGTTGCAAAGTCTTCTTCTCCCCTCCTATCATGTATACTGTTAGGTAGCCTCCCTTCCTATGTACCTTGTACTTAACTCTCTCTATTATACTTTCCCTAGCTTACTGATCTCCCAGAGAAAACCTAGAACCTATTACATGTATAAATTATGTACAGTATCCATGGCACAGGAGACATTTAATGTATACAAGTTGAATAAAAAGCTAATCAAAAACCTCTTAATAAAGTATAGTTAAAAGACCAGTGTGAAAGAAATCAACAGATCAGCAAACACAATATACCTTAGAAATATACACAATATACAAAACATTACAGTAAAAACTAAAGCTGTATCTTGTCACCTGAACCTTTCAAACCTATCAATTCTACTACCCTCCCCATCTCTATATAAAAAATTACATATAGAAAATTCTTGTTCTCATCCCTGGATACACCTGCCCCATTCCCCCAGCACTTACAGGTAACCACTTTTATATAATCTGTGTTATTTTTTTTAAACATAAGTGAACACTGTACTTTTTCACTTAACAATACATCACTGCAGAGAATGCTTCCTCATGCCTTTTTACAGCAACCTAGTATTCCACACTGATGGGCTCCTGGGTTGTCTCCAATCTTTTACTATTATAAAACAATCTGCAATGTTACATATGCAATTTGTTTCATATGTGTAGATACACAGGATCACCGGATCAAAGAATAAAGGCAACTATAGTTTTGATATCTACAGAGTGTCCTCCATAAGTATTATACTATTTTGCACTCTAACATTCTATAAATGCCAGCTTTCCCATAGTTCTTCCAGCAAAATTCTCAAGTGTTAACTTTAAGTTTTATTTTGCATTTCTCTTATAAATGAGCTTGAACATTTTAAGTGTTGTTTCTCTGTGAACTGTCTCTGTTCATGCCCACTGCTCATTTTAAACTGTGGTCTTTTGATTTTCTTCATTTAGAGTCTTTATATATTAATGGAGATTAGCACTAAGTAATACATGTTGCAAATATTTTCCAAGTTTCTCATTTTCTTTTGACTTCATTTACAGCCCTTTTGACATGAAGTATTTTATTAGGTTAGCTGCACTTAGGAATCTTATTTTATGGCTTCTATGTTTGAAGACACAGAAAGATAAAGGTGTGTTTACAAATTGGTGAGCAAAGAATGGATTAGTTAACAAATGGAATAACCAAACAATTGGGAGAGAGAAAAAAGTAAATCCTTTTCACTTAAAAAAAATTAATTAAGGATTAAAAGATTTTGACAGAACAAGAAAAAATAAACAAATATATTGATTTAGTCTTGAGATTTAGAATTCCTTTCTAAAAGTAAATCCAAAGTCAAACACTTTTTAATACATTAAACAAATTTTATACCATGACATTTATCAATCTTTCATATTAAGAATTTTGCTTTTGGCATTAGGAAAAGGATTGATATCCTTAATACTTTAAGCACTCTTTAAAGAGAAACATTTTAATGTTGTTTTAGAAGTGCTTTACATTGTAATAAGCCTGTCTTCCCTTGGCTCCTAAGGGAAACTTCTCTGTAGTAGCAGAGTAGTCTTCTGAGTCTGCTACTCTTTTAATTCCCAGCCTAGCCTAGGAAAAGGTGACTAGCCTAGGAAAGAGCCAGTCAGGATGACAATTTATAAGTACTCAAGTTTTAAATATGCATAACCAAGTGAGAGCTAGAATTGGATCTCTAAGGCTTCACGCGAAAGCAGAAACTATGAGCAAGCAGAAGCTCTAGTGTAGAGAAGGATATAAAAGGTCAAAGGAGAGAGTAAAACAATCAGAGGTAAGGTAATGATAGAGCAGAAATGCAGAACAGGGGAATTCCCTGGCAGTCCAGTGGTTAGGACTCCACACTTTCACTGACTAGGGTCTGGGTTTGATCCCTGGTTGGGGAACTAAGATCCCACGACAAACATGGCCCATAAGAAAACAAAACCAAAAACAAACCCATGAAGGGTTTCTCCAGATGCCTCCATTTCCTGGTGGCCTTCTAATTACCACGCCTGAGAGGCACAGCCAGTTCCTCTGGTGGGTTTCCAGTAAAATTCTTACCTCCCTTACTGCTTACTTGTAGCCTTGCAAATTATGATCCCCTCACTGGATCTATCATTTGTGCTCCTCATAACAAAAAGCTTCACAAAACTAGAGATAAAATATAAAAATGTGTAATATAATAAATCTGGTCTTTGTCCCCTGCTGGAAAGCACAGATCTCCAAAATGCACGAGTAATAAGTGTTCTTTTGTTATGCATGAGGAGTCCCTTTTGAGCACACCTGAGTTTATACTAACGAGGTGACTGAAGATGGGCTCTTAAGTTTCCAGAGAGAGGGGATGGCCATGTCAGAAAGACCAAGCATATTAGCAGAAGTTTGGAATTTTCAGCCCTATCCCCTAGGCCTTCAGAGAGCGGAGCAGGGCTGCAGACTGAATTTCAGCAAGTGACCAATGATAAGACTCCAATAAAACTCTAGAAACCCAGAGCTCAAGAAGCTTCCTGGTTGGTGAACACTTTGATGTGCCAGGAAGCTGACACATCCTGAGTCCAAAGGGTGAGAGCACGGAAGCTCCTTATCCAGGGTCCTCCCAGACTTTGTCCTATGTATCTTCTTCATTTGGTTGCTCCTGAGTTGTGTCCTTTATAATAGAACTGTAAGTATAGCACTTTCAGAGAGTTCTGGAAATTATTCTAGCAAATTAACAAACCTGAGATGGTCACAGGGATCCCTGAATTTAGCTGACTGGTTAGAAGTATAGGTTGCCCTAAGATCTACTAAAGGGAAGCAGTCTTCAGGAAGACTTTGCCCTTAACTTGTGGGATCTGGTATTAATTTGGGGGTAATTAGCATCAGAACTGAATTGAAGCCAGGTGGTGTCAGAGACCTGGTGTCAGAACAGTATCAACTGCTCACTGTCAACCTACCAACTAAATTATTGACTTTTTTTCCAATATATTTTCATTAAGGGAAAAAAAAATCAAAGAAACCCAAACACCCTGGCAGAAATAATAATTACTTATGTAAACCTGTCTCAAAAGATAGCCAATGTAAACATTTTGGTGTCTAAATAGACTTCCACATTTTAAATTTTGATGCAGGAAAATGCATCAAAGGGGTTACAGCAATTTCTTCAATTTCTGATAAGGGAGAAAAATAGTATTACCTGAATCGAATTATGCCCAGATAGCACAGTCAATCTGTTTTGTTTTATTTTTTGTTTTTTTTAAAGCTCTTTATTGGAGTATAATTGCTTTACACTGTTGTGCCAGTTTCTGCTGTACAACAAAGTGAATCAGCTGTATTTACACATATATCCCCATATCCCCTCCCTCCCACAACTCCTTCCTAGGGCGAAGTCTATCTGTTTTTAAATCTTCTCAAATGGTGAAGTTTGTTACTTTAACTTTCAGTTTTCTAATTAAATTCATGTGAAACTGTAGGACAAAACTTTACTATTCCCTTGGACTTCTTTCTTAAAGTATGATTCCTTGAAGGTCAATTTCTAAATTAATGTGTGGGGAAGGAATGACACCCAAATTTTTAAATTAACACACTTCTCTCAGTTAACTATTTGCAACAGTGTAAGGAGGAAAAAAGGAAGGAAAAAATAGCCAATATATCAAAGATTTTGTTAAAAATACTTTACAAGTAAGGTTAAGTCACTCTTTGACATAACCTAAAAGGCTCCCCCAAATTTTTTTACATGCCCCAAACAGAAAAGAAATCATATATTTAAATTCACTCTTATCTAAGGGGCCCACCACTTCCCTTAAGCAGGGTCTGAATGTGATCAATTATAGAATGCTCTAATTTTGATCTATTATTATACATTCAACCCAGGTACACAGAAAAGAGTTAATATAGCAGGCCTAAGACTACTATCCTTAGAAAGGCCTGCTTGCAAGGTTGGCCCCTGGCTGGCATCAGGAAACTTTACTGGTAAACAGTTCCCTACACTGATATAAAACTTTTCTTAACTGATAAGGGTGGCTCACTGTGCCTAAACTGCTTGTATAAATAACGTGGATCACGTTGAATACCTACTTTCTTTCTGGAAGTCTGAAATCTTGGTACATGCTAAGCAGAAAGTGTCTGCGTGACCAGCTCACAATAAAAGCCTTGATTGCTGAGTCTCTAACAAGTTTCCCTGGCAGAAACATTGTACATGTGTTGCTGCATTTTTATTGCTGGGGGATGCTCTGTGTGATTACTCACATGAAGGAGAAAGCAGACAGAAGCCTGCAGAGGGACTCCTCCAGACTCTGCTTGTGTCTTTTTCCTTATGCTAACTTTAGAAAGCCTATGTACCCTTACTATGTTAGCCATAGGTACAACTATATGCTGAGTCCTGTGATCCAGTAACCCCCAACCATACCATCCACTTTTTGATATTAAACAGCCAAATCATATAGGCCACCTTTGTTCTCCTTGAAGTTTTAAAATGCATTTTTACAACCACAATTAAATATAATATATTTACATTATAACAATTAGATGTTTTGGGTTATAATTATCCTGTCAAATTTCTTAAATCACTGGATTATAACTGTCAATAAATGAGGTTACATCTATCATAAAACTTAGTAACTACTTCTGATTTTAAGCAAAACAATGCATTTTCCCCTGGGCAAGTGTTTTTTGTTTTGTTGTTTGTTTGTTTGTTCGAGAGGGCACTTTTCTCCCCCAAAAAGAAAAAAGTATATTTGTTACTCAAACTTGTTCCCAGCAAGACATTTTTCTTCTTAGTGATATAGAACTTCTTTTTAGATATTAAGCTGTTATTCTCAGTTAAAATATCTTATATCCTACTTTCAGTTAATGACATTGCTATCAAGTTCCAAGCTACTAAAAGCAGGCACGCATACTTTCCAATTACAAATACTTCATGCAATTCTCTCCAGTTGAATGACTTGAAGGAGTGTAAAAATCCTTTGGTGGTCCATTGTAGCCAACTTCCAGCCACTGTGCCTCAGGAACAGGACAAAACATATATATGCTGCTATCTCTGAACTGACTAAAGCAATTCTCCAGGTAAATTAGAAAATGAGGGAGTTTCTCCTAACAAACTATAACCATTTATTTTTATCATATTCTCTAATACTTCTCCAAATGCATACTATGCTCATGCCTGCTGCCAGGAACATGTCGACACTATCAATCTTTTGTTAGGCTCTTTTCCATGGAAACAAACCAGGCGTAAGGGCCCTGAGAGAATTCACTGCAGTTTCTGTGACTAAAAATTACGGTTGGTAAGGAAATGATGAGTCAACTGTGCAAAGATAAATTACAAGGGCATTCATCATAGCTGACATATAATGAGAGGTAAATAATCCAACACAGCAATTTAATTTATAATGAGAGGTAAATAATCCAACACAGCAATTTAATTGACTACAAGAAACATACCCATCTATGTAACCAGAATACTTGTTTCCATATGAGGAGTATATTCTTTGCTTGTAGCCAAATTATAATCATAAAATTGCTTAACCAGCACAGAATCTGAACAGGTGGCATAATTAAATAAAATAAATGCTCAATAACAGACAGCCCAACATTCAAGTCTATACATCAAAAGTTTAACAGTGGTTTTAGTCGAATGATGGGATTGCAGCTTATCTTGACTGCACTTTTTATATCCCTGTATTATCTGAACTGATTATAAGTACCTCTTTATAACCAGGAAAAAGAGCACTTCCATTTTGAAATAAGCTAGGAAAAATAAAGTTATTAAAATTAATAGAAAATTGTGGCTACATATGGCATAAAATACCTAAGGAGTAACACAAGAAATTTGGGGGGGATCTACATGATGAAAATTATGATTATTAGCACATAAAAAGACTTGACTAAATGTCTCTAGAAGAGAACAAATGTGACAAGCATGTTAATTCTGACCAAATGAATTTACAAATCAAATACTATTATGATCAATATATAGCTAAGTGAATTTTTTTAGATGAAGTATAATTTTTCAAAGTAATTTTTTCCCATCCTGTTACCTGTGTTTATTTTTTTACAATTTGATATTTGTTTTCTTATTAGTAATGTATATATGGCAATCCCAATCTCCCAATTCATCCCATCCCAACCCCCCCCCCAACCCCCCCAGTGTCAATGTTTGTTCTCTACATCTGTGTCTCTATTTCTGCCTTGCAAACTGGTTGATCTGTACCATTTTTCTAGATTCTGCATATATGCATTAATATACGATGTTTGTTTTTCTCTTTCTGACTTACTTCACTCTGTATGACAGTCTCTAGGTCTATCCATGTTTCTACAAATGTCCCAATTTCATTCCTTTTTATGGCTGAGTAATATTCCATTGTATATATGTACCACATCTTTTTTATCCATTCATCTGTTGATGGACATTTAGGTTGCTTCCATGACCTGGCTATTGAAAATAGTGCTGCAAATAGTGCTGCAACATTGGGGTGCATGTGTCTTTTTGACTTATGGTGTTCTCTGGGTATATGCCCAGTAGTGGGATTGCTGGGTCATATGGTAATTTTGGTTTTAGTTTTTCAAGGAACCTCCATACTGTTCTCCATAGTGGCTGTATCAATTTACATTGCCACCAACAGTGCAAGAAGGTTCCCTTTTCTCCACACCCTTTCCAGCATTTACTGTTTGCAGATTTTCTGATGATGCCCATTCTAACACAAAGTAATTCTTATATTCAAGTTAACAGTGAATTGGAGAACAGTAGCTAAGAAGATATTGAAAAAGAATAAACAAGAAGTTTTACTATGAACAAAGAAGGAACAGACCAGGGGTCAGCAAACTACAACCAATGGGTCAAATCTGGCTGTGAACAGATTCTGCATTCACTGTCTCTGATTGATTCCCTGAGTGAATAGTTGCAACAGAGACTGTGTGGCCTACAAGCCTCACATATCTGCTATCTGGAATTTTACAGAAAATGTTTGCCAACCTCTGCAATAGACACTTTAATTTTGCTGTCATGTCCATAGGCTCTTCTCTAAGGGAGCTCATAAAGGCCAAGAGAAGGCAGATTTACCAGGTAATACAATCCATGAATACCACAAGTAAGCAGAAGCTGAAAGGTAAAGAAATAAAGATTGGGGAAGCCAGTTAATAGCAAAAGAGGACTTCTGTGGCAGTCCAGTGGTTAAGATTCCGTGCTTCCACTACAGGGGGGATGGGTTTGATCCCTGGCTGGGGAACTAAGATCCCACATGCGGTGTGGTGTAGCCAAAAAAAAAAAAGCAGCAGCATGAACAGTGATAAGGAACTTTAAAAATACTGATGCCCAGGGCAATTAAATCACAGTAGTATTTTACCCTGGTTTATTTTTAAAGTTCCTCAGTTGGTTCTAATGTACAGCTCTGATAGAAAACCACTGAGCTAAGAGGAAGAGCAAATGCAGAGTGGCTGAGTGATGTCAATGGTGTAGCACAAGAGTAATGAACCAGGACGCGACGTGGGGCCTAGGGGAGCGAGCGGGCGCCTCAGTGTCCTTCCCCTCCCCGCCCCTCACCTCGCCGCCTTCTCCTCCCCGCAGCCACACTGTAATCATCCCGGAAGTGCCGGCGCCATTGCTGTGTGGGATAAACAGTAATGGCGGAGGCTGCAGCTCCCAGAACAACAGCCACAACATCAGGAGCAGGAGCGACAGCAGCTGCCTCCGCCACCCCTATCCCCAGTCACCTCCCCGTCCCCGGGGGTGGGGGAGGCCGCAGTAGCGGCTGGACTAAACAGGTCACCTGCAGGTATTTCATGCATGGGGTTTGTAAGGAAGGAGGTAACTGTCGCTACTCACATAACCCCTCTGACAGTCCATATGGTGTAGTGTGCAAGTATTTGAAACGAGGGTACTGTATTTACAGAGACCGCTGCAGATATGAACATAGCAAGCCACTGAAACAGGAAGAAGCAACGACTACAGATCTAACTGTAAAATCATCCCTTGCTGCTTCCTCAAGTCTCTCATCAGTAGTTGGACCAACTGTTGAAATGAATATGGGTGAAGCCGAGCCAAGAAATTCAAACTTTGTAACTGTAGGAGCAGGTTCAGAAGACTGGGTGAACGCCATCGAGTTTGTTCCTGGGCAGCCCTACTGTGGCTGTACTGTCCCTTCCTCCACTGAAGCACCCCTGCAGGGCTCAGTGACCAAGAAAGAATCCGAGAAGGAGCAAAGTGCAGTGGAAACAAAGAAGCAGCTCTGCCCCTGTGCTGCAGCGGGAGTGCCAATGTGGGGAGAGCTGTGTGTATCTCCACAGAGACTCGTGTGATATGTGTGGGCTGCAGGTCCTCCATCCAATGGACGCTGCCCAGAGATCACAACACATAAAATCCTGCATCGAGGCCCAGGAGAAAGACATGGAGCTCTCATTCACAGTGTAGCACAGAAAGCACATGGTGTGTGGGATCTCCATGTAGGTGGTCAACAGGAACGCCAACCCCAGTGAGTGTGGATTTAGGATCCTCTCCAACTGCAACCACACCTACTGTCTCAAGTGTATTCGCAAGTGGAGGAGTGCTAAGCAATTTGAGAGTAAGATCATAAAGTGAGACTCCTCCCCAATCTTCGTTTGTGCTTTCTATCTTGGGGAAGAATTTAGTATCTTGTGCCAACTTTCAACCAGATGGACTGCATTTAAATGCATGCATTTTATCTTGAAACTGGGGTATTCTTCTAATTGGGATTTCTTCTTTGTACTTCAGCTAGCTTCTAGATTAGTTGGTATATCTACTTTTATTTCAATGAGGAAACCCTGTGTATCAGTTAGTAGAATCTTCTGCTTTTTTTCCCCAGGAGATTGTGTTTAATGGATTAGCCAGTTTAGGCTCAGAGAACAAACTTATCTAGCTCTGAATGTATGTTTTCTGACATTTTACATCTTCCACTTTCCTATTCCATCCATTAAGCTAGCCAATAATCCACCATCCTCTAAAGATTGCTCTCATAACTGAACAAAAACTACATAATCTAAACAGAGCAAAGTTACAAGAAATTATTTAAACGAAAGAAAAAGGAAAAAAAAATAGAGTAATGAACCAAAAATACCTGCTGTTAAGGTGCCCACAGCTGCTCAAATCCAGTTCCCATACTCAATAGTGTTCCTATATTTAGATTCCCATTAAAGCCCCATCTTCCATTGTTCAACATATTTATATTTAATAAACCCCTATTAATGAGGTAGGCTGAGTGATTCTTCATTTCTTGAGACCAAAGAGCCAATTTTATATAGAAATTTGTATAAGAAATATAGTTGCATGAAACAGACCCCCAGCAGAAATAAAAAACATTTGGCATTGTTAGGGTATGGCTGTAGGGTAAAAAATCATACACAATCCCCTCCAGATACCAGGATGCAATGTTTTCTAGAAGTCCAGGTTATGTTGTGACAAAGCCACTAACTACACAATTGCCTTTGTGACTGATACATACACCCACTTAGGGTTAAGCACTGAGACAATTGGTAGTGGCTGTGTTATAGCAACTACAAAAAAATAAGCAAAGCAGGGTTTGACAGTTATTTCTCTTCTGACAATGATGTGCAAATTCCAATATAACCATGAGGTACTGACTCTGGAAAGCATGATTTTGTCTCTGTTATAGCTAGACATGGTGCTCAGTTACCATTCCAACAGGCACGGAATAACATGGAACAGACCGTAGGTTCCCAAGTCTGAGAACCACTGGACTAAACATGTCCAGTATTCAGGCTCCTAAAAATGTACACCCGCATCCTTCTAAAGATCACCACCTTGTCTATTGTCACAGCTGTAGCACAACCCTTAATGACCAGCTTTTGTTTCACATTATCTAGTATTACATCCTCTCCAATGAGCACAGTTGTCGGGACCAATCCATACATTGCCAGCATGTCTAAGCATGAAAAAGCACTGCACAAATAAAGACAAACTAGGCCAATTAGATTCTCACTCTTTGGAATTTGAGTAAAAACAATGAAAACTAGGTCATTACCAGTGAAAGCTGAAGCTGAAAGCCTCATCAAAGTAGGGTAGTGGCAAAGCCAGTCACGAGGAAGAAAAAAAAAAGAGAGAGAATTAGAACGTAGGCGAATAGCTGATCAAATAGCTGATTTAATTCAAGTCAATGGCACAATGGAAAAGGTCTACAAACTCCATGTGCTTAAGTTCCTAGAGACACCAGAGATGGAATTCCATACCACACTGTTCTTAAGATTCCTATGAAATCCCTATCTTCCTTACTGTGTGTGTCTTACTATGTGTATCTAGATAATAAATGTCTATTTCTTGAGCTAATCCTCTCATTTCTTGAAACCAGAAATCATATGTAATTTAGAATATAATGTACAGATGGGGTACATAAACAGAATTTTGGCAGGAAATAAAATACTTAGACCTGGTTATTACTTGGTGGTGGGGCAGAGAACAGACACACCTCACCACAACCCAGGCTAGAATGTTAAGGGCCTACAGGAACTGTGGCAAAGTTATTGTCACAGGACTACACATCGAATAAAGGTAAGTTTCGATACAATCACAACAGAGAAAATTGAAATGGCCAAGAAGATCACAGATAGGTGGATGCTTCTAAAATTGGCAGGGAAATTTCTAAAGTGGCCTCATGACATCACTTCAGACTATAGCATTTGGCTGTGATTTAGTTATTCTCCAACATTTCTGCTTAAGTAAGAGCTAGAAAAGTATAAACAGAACCATCTTCAGAAATGAGAAAATGAAATGAGGGGCATATGTGCTTCGTAGTCAGGATGCAGAAATGCAACACAAACACACCTGAATCAAGTGGTGGCTACACTCACAGTCTCATCTAAGGTAAACTGTCCCACTCATAGTTCTGGAGATGAGGCAGTCTGAGAGAGCAATGAATTTTAGAATATGACCTGTCCTGTCATCCAAAGCTGAATGTACCAGGTGTGGGACACACTACCTAAGTGCTATGTCACTGCATGACTCAAAAACTCACTATTCAAGCAGCGGTGAGCTAAGCCACTTAAATCCTTGCATTGAGTAATAAAGTTTGTGAAATGCAAGAAGAGTGAGGCCCATAGTAGAGGGAGCTGAATATTAAATGACAGCACTGGGAAACATGAGATATAGCCAAGGACACTGGAGCAATAAGCAAGGTTTAATGATGAATAACTGAAAATTTATAAGGAAGCAGAATATAAACAAAGCTAGGAAGTAAACTGAAGCTTGAATAGATAATGAGGAAGGCAAAAAAGCAGAGAAGAGGAATTAAGACCTGTGATATATGGCATAAGGTCCACAGTTAATACTATAGGATACTGAAAATTTGCTAAGAGAATAGATTTTCAGGTACTCTCATCACAAAAAAATATGGTAACTAGGTGAGAAGAAAGTTAATTAGTTTGACGGTTGACTATAGTAATCATTTCACTGTGTATATCAAATCATCAAGTTGTGTACATTAAACATATAGAATTTTTATTAAAAAAAAGATGTTAAAGGTGGCATACTAGATGAATGATACAAACCCCCGTTGCTTGGATTTATCTTGGAACCGTTTCCAATCCTCAAACCATTTTCCTCAGAGAGGAAACTGAATTTCATTTTATTTTTTAATTGTCTTATTCAAATACAGGATTTTCTTTATTTGGACTCTTATGAAACCTTTGTCTACCTTAGAGGCTGGCCATGCATAGCCATGGGTGGTCCAAATTGCCTGGCTGACCCAAGAGAGATCTGTTTCTTGAAAATAAAAGAGCCTACAATACCAGAAATTGCTAACAGGATTCCAGCCATAATTGAAGCTCAGCAAGAATGTGAGTTTGCTGGATTTGGTTAGGGTGTCACAGTAGGGGATAAAGAAGTGAGAATCCCCCCACTTATTAGAATAGAATGATAATAGCCACTAGGAGTCAATGACAAAGCTGCTAATTAGGCATTTAAAGCCATCAAAGATGTTGCTGTGAGGGATCTGGCAACTGGCAACTGTTGCAATAGAGCAACTTCCAAGTTTTTCTTTAATGGCCAGGTATTAAATATTTTAGGTTTTGCAGGCCATATGGTCTCTGTCACTACTACTTTGCCACTGTAACATAAAAGCAGCCATAGACAATACATAAATTAAATCTGATTTTTTTGTATAATTTTCACAGGTTATAACGTATTATTCTCCTTTTGATTTTTTTCAACCATTAAAAAATGTAAACACCATTCTTCACTCATAGGCTGCAAAAAACAAACAAATAAACAAACAAACAAAAACAAGTGGTGGGCCACGTTTGACCCAGGGGCCAAAGTTTGCTGACCCTTGATATATAGACATGGAAGGTGGTATCAAAGATGGTCATGCAAGTATTTTTTAGCTTGAAAATATTATATTTAACATACTCAAGGATATTCTGATGACTGTGTAAACTTTGTTTAATGGCCTACTCCTGTTCTTTTTCTTAAACTGTCCTCACCATTTTTCAGTGTATTCAGTTCAGTAGCATTAAGCATATTCATATTGTTGAGCAACGAATCTCCAGAAATTTTTCAACTTGCAAAATTCAAACTCTATACCCATTAAACAACAACTCCTCATTTTCCCACTCCCCTCAGCCTCTGGCAACCACCAGATGTTTAAGAAACACTGTGTGAGCCAAAGAAGACCTGTCTATAGAAGGGATTTAGCTCAGAGGACACCAGCTTGCTCACACTATTTCACTTATGCCTTACTGTTTAATCTGTAGTAAGAAATACAATTACAATGGATCAAAGATACACATACATACATATATACAGCTGGAACAAAAATTTCACAAAATACTTACCCTTTGCCAGACGGAGGCTAGTATTTTCTTATTTTTAAATATTCTATATTTATCTATTCTTTCCTAATCTATTCTAATCTATACAATTCCATTCAAAACTGCAACCTAGTTTTAAACAGTACCCAAGGAAAACTGCCAACCCCAGGCCAAGCTGAATGAGTAGTACTACACACTCATGTTTCATACCACATGAAAAAAGGTAACACTACAAACAAGTCAAAATTATAAAGAAGCAGAAGCTATGGGGTTATAAAAGCATTTATAAACACACTGTTGTTGGCCTGTAGCATTTACACAAATTTAAGCTAACAGCACAATCTCAGGCTCCTTGTAGAGAGCTGGAAATCTTGTCAATATTGGGCCGCATTTTTACTGGACAACAATCAACAAGAGCCAAGGAGTAACAGCCTTCTCCTTTGGATGAAAGGTTCATGTTCCACTGGACCACAAACCCAAACACTCCCTCTTAGAAGCATCAACTGCTCTTTACCATTGCATTTGAAATCTTTATTTTAAGAGAGTTCTCTTTTCCAATGTCTGTATCAAAAGTAGATCAACAAAAGAAAAGCCAAAAAACAAAACAAAAACCAAGCAGTGTTTCAAGAAATAAAGAAGAAAATATCAGAACCATCTTACACATTTACCCCATCTGGACCCTGCATGCATTTGCAATTGCAACCCATGAAATAAAGGATAGAGAAGCCAGTTATTAATGGATGTACTGGAAGCTAGCAGAAACGAAGCAAAGTAAAAGAAACACACTAGGTGTAATAATCATATTAATTGCAGAACACAAAAGTGAAGACCAACAAACTGCTGCCGTTGGTATATAAATATCTAACTAAACTAGGATAAGTCAGGCCTAGTACATTTGTATTCTCAGAAATTAGAATTGGGCTATCAAAAGTAATAATCATAGTTATTAGCAAAGGGAACTGAAAGGATAGATAGCAAGCCAACACAATGCAGAGAGGTGAGGCCACGAGGGCCACAAGCAAGCAAAACTTATGACAAAGGTGAATCCCTCACAACATTGTAAATCAACTATACTTCAATAAAGAAAAATAAAGTATACTATTCAGTGGGGGAAAAAGGGTGAAGCCCTAAGTAACCAGAACCTATGAATAAGCTAAAACTATGAGGTGGAGAAAAAAAGTAAAACAAAGTGGATAGGCAAGCCAATAGGCAATGGGAGAAATAAGACACAAAAGTTAAAAAGACAAAGTCGTTCAGTTATATAAATGGCACAATCCTAACATGAAGATCCACAAACTCCTGCTGCTGAGTTCCCCAGAGCTTCTCTGGACCCAGATCCCATCCCTAATGGGCATAACCATATTAAGGTCCCCTTATAATTGGAATTTCATGTGATCCCAGTCACCATTAACTCCCCCAGAAGTCACTGGCCAATAACCTGTCATTAGCTCACTGGAGAATTTGTTTTTAGCAATCAGAAGTGCCTAACCAATAGTAAGAAGCAGAATAGCCCCTCAAGA